>NC_068434.1:38959865-39097365 GCF_023373465.1 Oncorhynchus keta | reverse complement strand
GACAGAGAGAGAGAGAGAACGACAGAGAGAGAGAAGAGAGAGAGAGAGAATGACAGAGAGAGAGAACGACAGAGAGAGAGAACGACAGAGAGAGAGAGAACGACAGAGAGAGAGAGAACGACAGAGAGAGAGAACGACAGAGAGAGAGAATGACAACGAGAGAGAGAGAACGACAGAGAGAGAGAACGACAGAGAGAGAGAGAACGACAGAGAGAGAGAATGACAACGAGAGAGAGAGAACGACAGAGAGAGAGAGAACGACAGAGAGAGAGAACGAGAGAGAGAGAGAACGACAGAGAGAGAAGACAGAGAGAGAGAACGACAGAGAGAGAGAACGAGATGAGAGAGAACGACAGAGAGAGAGAGAACGACAGAGAGAGAGAGAATGACAGAGAGAGAGAGAACGACAGAGAGAGAGAATGACGAGAGAGAGAGAACGACAGAGAGAGAGAGAACGACAGAGAGAGAGAATGACAAAGAGAGAGAGAGAACGACAGAGAGAGAGAGAATGACAGAGAGAGAGAACGACAGAGAGAGAGAATGACAGAGAGAGAGAACAACAGAGAGAGAGAAGACAGAGAGAGAGAGAACGACAGAGAGAGAGAGAACGACAGAGAGAGAGAACGACAGAGAGAGAGAATGACAACGAGAGAGAGAGAACGACAGAGAGAGAGAACGACAGAGAGAGAGAGAACGACAGAGAGAGAGAATGACAACGAGAGAGAGAGAATGACAGAGAGAGAGAGAACGACAGAGAGAGAGAATGACAACGAGAGAGAGAGAACGACAGAGAGAGAGAGAACGACAGAGAGAGAGAACGACAGAGAGAGAGAATGACAGAGAGAGAGAACGACAGAGAGAGAGAACGACAGAGAGAGAGAGAACGACAGAGACAGAGAGAACGACAGAGAGAGAGAACGACAGAGAGAGAGAATGACAACGAGAGAGAGAGAACGACAGAGAGAGAGAAAACAGAGAGAGAGAACAGACAGAGAGAGAGAACGACAGAGAGAGAGAACGACAGAGAGAGAGAGAGAACGACAGAGAGAGAGAATGACAACGAGAGAGAGAGAACGACAGAGAGAGAACGACAGAGAGAGAGAACGACAGAGAGAGAGAACGACAGAGAGAGAGAGAACGACAGAGAGAGAATGAGAGAGAGAGAGAACGACAGAGAGAGAGAACGACAGAGAGAGAGAACGACAGAGAGAGAGAGAGAACGACAGAGAGAGAGAATGACAGAGAGAGAGAGAGAACGACAGAGAGAGAATGACAGAGAGAGAGAGAGAACGACAGAGAGAGAGAGAGAACGACAGAGAGAGAAGAGAACGACAGAGAGAGAGAACGACAGAGAGAGAGAGAGAACGACAGAGAGAGAATGACAGAGAGAGAGAACGACAGAGAGAGAGAACGACAGAGAGAGAGAACGACAGAGAGAGAGAAACGACAGAGAGAGAGAGAGAACGACAGAGAGAGAATGACAGAGAGAGAGAGAGAACGACAGAGAGAGAATGACAGAGAGAGAGAGAGAACGACAGAGGGAGAGAGAGAACGACAGAGAGAGACAGAGAACGACAGAGAGAGAGAATGACAACGAGAGAGAGAGAAAGAGAGAGAGACAGAGAACGACAGAGAGAGAGAACGACAGAGAGAGACAGAGAGAGAACGACAGAGAGAGAATGAACGACAGAGAGAGAGAGAACGACAGAGAGAGACAGAGAACGACAGAGAGAGAGAGAGAACGACAGAGAGAGACAGAGAACGACAGAGAGAGAGAACGACAGAGAGAGAGAGAGAACGACAGAGAGAGAATGACAGAGAGAGAGAGAGAACGACAGAGAGAGAGAGAGAGAACGACAGAGAGAGAGAGAACGACAGAGAGAGAGAGAACGAGAGAGAGAGAACGACAGAGAGAGAGAGAACGACAGAGAGAGAGAATGACAACGAGAGAGAGAGAACGACAGAGAGAGAGAGAACGACAGAGAGAGAGAATGACAACGAGAGAGAGAGAACGAGAGAGAGAGAGAACGACAGAGAGAGAGAACGACAGAGAGAGAGAGAATGACACGACAGAGAGAGAGAAGAGAGAGAGAGAGAACGACAGAGAGAGAGAGAACGACAGAGAGAGAGAGAACGACAGAGAGAGAGAATGACAACGAGAGAGAGAGAACGACAGAGAGAGAGAACGACAGAGAGAGAGAGAGAGAGAGAGAATGACAACGAGAGAGAGAGAATGACAGAGAGAGAGAACGACAGAGAGAGAGAGAATGACAACGAGAGAGAGAACGACAGAGAGAGAGAGAATGACAGAGAGAGAGAACGACAGAGAGAGAGAATGACAGAGAGAGAGAACGAGAGAACGACAGAGAGAGAGAACGACAGAGACAGAGAGAAGACAGAGAGAGAGAACGACAGAGAGAGAGAAACAAGAGAGAGAGAGAGAACGACAGAGAGAGAGAACGACAGAGAGAGAGAACGAATGACAGAGAGAACGACAGAGAGAGAGAGAGAACGACAGAGAGAGAGAATGACTGAGAGAGAGAGAATGACAGAGAGAGAGACGACAGAGAGAGAGAACGACAGAGAGAGAGAGAGAACGACAGAGAGAGAATGACAGAGAGAGAGAACGACAGAGAAAGAGAGAACGACAGAGAGAGAGAATGACAGAGAGAGCGAGAGAACGACAGAGAGAGAATGACAGACAGAGAGAGAGAGAAGAGAGAGAGAATGACAGAGAGAAGAGAGAACGACAGAGAGAGAGAGAGACAGGAGAAGAGACTGAGAGAGAGAGAATGACAAGAGAGAAGAGAAGAGACAGAGAAGCAGAGAGAGAGAATGACAGAGAGAGAGCGACAGAGAGAGAATGACAGAGAGAGAACGACAGAGAGAGAGAGAGAACGACAGAGAGAGACAGAGAACGACAGAGAGAGAGAATGACAACGAGAGAGAGAGAACGACAGAGAGAGAATGACAACGAGAGAGAGAGAACGACAGAGAGAGAGAGAATGACAGAGAGAGAGAGAGAAGGATTGAGAGGGAGAATGACTGAGAGAGAGAGAATGACAATGAGAGAGAATGACAGAGAGCGAGAGAGAGAATGACAGAGAGCGAGAGAGAGAATGACAGAGAGAGAACAACAGAGAGAGAGAGAGAACGACAGAGAGAGAGAGAACGACAGAGAGAGAACAACAGAGAGAGAGAGAGAGAACGACAGAGAGAGAGAGAATGACAGAGAGAAAGAGAGAAGGATTGAGAGGGAGAATGACTGAGAGAGAGAGAATGACAATGAGAGAGAATGACAGAGAGCGAGAGAGAGAATGACAGAGAGCGAGAGAGAGAATGACAGAGAGAGAACAACAGAGAGAGAGAGAACGACAGAGAGAGAACAACAGAGAGAGAGAGAGAACGACAGAGAGAGAATGACAGAGAGAAAGAGAGAAGGATTGAGATGGAGAATGACTGAGAGAGAGAGAATGACAATGAGAGAGAGAATGACAGAGAGAGAGAATGACAGAGAGAATGACAGAGAGAGAACAACAGAGAGCGAGAGAGAGAATGACAGAGAGAATGACAGAGAGAGAACAACAGAGAGCGAGAGAGAGAATGATAGAGAGAATGACAGAGAGAGAACAACAGAGAGCGAGAGAGAGAATGACAGAGAGAATGACAGAGAGAGAACAACAGAGAGCGAGATAGAGAATGACAGAGAGAATGACAGAGAGAGAACAACAGAGAGCGAGAGAGAGAATGAGAACGAGAGAGAGAATGACAGAGAGAATGACAGAGAGAGAACAACAGAGAGAGAGAGAGAGAATGACAGAGAGAGAGAACGACGGAGAGAGAGAGAATGACAACGAGAGAGAGAATGACAGAGAGAGAACAACAGAGAGCGAGAGAGAGAATGACAGAGAGAATGACAGAGAGAGAACAACAGAGAGAGAGACAGAGAATGACAGAGAGAGAGAGAATGACAACGAGAGAGAGAATGACAGAGAGAGAACAACAGAGAGCGAGAGAGAGAATGACAGAGAGAGAGAGAATGACAACGAGAGAGAGAATGACAGAGAGAGAGAGAATGACAACGAGAGAGAGAATGACAGAGAGAGAACAACAGAGAGCGAGAGAGAGAGAATGACAGAGAGAGAACAACAGAGAGAGAGAGAGAGAGAGAGAGAGAATGACAGAGAGAGAGAGAATGGCAACGAGAGAGAGAATGACAGAGAGAGAACAACAGAGAGCGAGAGAGAGAATGACAGAGAGAGAGAGAATGACAACTAGAGAGAGAATGACAGAGAGAGAACAACAGAGAGTGAGAGAGAGAATGACAGAGAGAATGACAGAGAGAGAACAACAGAGAGAGAGAGAGAGAATGACAGAGAGAGAGAGAATGACAACGAGAGAGAGAATGACAGAGAGAGAACAACAGAGAGCGAGAGAGAGAGAATGACAGAGAGAGAGAACGACAGAGAGAGAGAGAATGACAACGAGAGAGAGAATGACAACGAGAGAGAGAGAGAATGACAGATAACGACAGAAAGAGAGAATGACAGAGAGAGAGAGAGAATGACAGAGAGAGAACGACAGAGAGAGAGAGAGAATAACAGAGAGCTAGAGAACGACAGAGAGGGAGAGAATGACAGAGAGAGAGAGAGAGAATGACAGAGAGAACGACAGAGAGAGAGAACGACAGAGAGAGAGAGAACGACAGAGAGAACGACAGAGAGAACGACAGAGAGAGAGAGAGAACGACAGAGAGAGAGAGAACGACAGAGAGAGAGAGAACGACAGAGAGAGAGAACGACAGAGAGAGAGAACGACAGAGAGAGAGAGAACGACAGAGAGGGAGAGAACGACAGAGAGAGATAATGACAGAGAGAACGACAGAGAGAGATAATGACAGAGAGAACGACAGAGAGAACGACAGAGTGAGAGAGAGAACGACCGAGAGAGAGAGAGAACGACAGAGAGAGAGAGAACGACAGAGAGAGAGAGAACGACAGAGAGAGAGAGAATGACAGAGAGAGAGAACGACAGAGAGAGAGAGAGAATGACAGAGAGGGAGAGAATGACAGAGAGAGAGAGAGAATGACAGAGAGGGAGAGAATGACAGAGAGGGAGAGAGAACAACAGAGAAGGAGAGAGAACGACAGAGAGGGAGAGAGAATGACAGAGAGAGAGAGAGAATGACAGAGAGGGAGAGAGAATGACAGAGAGGGAGAGAGAATGACAGAGAGGGAGAGAATGACAGAGAGAGAGAGAGAACGACAGAGAGAGAGAGAGAACAACAGAGAGGGAGAGAATGACAGAGAGAGAGAGAGAACGACAGAGAGAGAGAGAGAACGACAGAGAGGGAGAGAGAATGACAGAGAGGGAGAGAATGACAGAGAGAGAGAGAGAACGACAGAGAGAGAGAGAGAATGACAGAGAGGGAGAGAATGACAGAGAGAGAGAGAGAACGACAGAGAGAGAGAGAGAACAACAGAGAGGGAGAGAGAATGACAGAGAGAGAGAGAGTGGTAGTAAAGCAAGCAACCAGTCAGTGACACAGCGTTTGTGATGCCTTTCTGAGCCTCAGCCTCTTATATGGCTGGCGTGGAAATTCCCTGCTCTGACGTCACTCAGAGTGTCTGTCTGTCTGTCTGTCCGTCTGTGTGTGTGTGTGTGCATAAAGGGGTGTGTTCGTAGTAAGCGGTACAGCAAGAGCGGCTGCGCAGCGTGTTTGTGGTCCTTCTGTAGCTCAGTTGGTAGAGCATGGCGCTTGTAACGCCAGGGTAGTGGGTTCGATTCCCGGGACCACCCATACGTAGAATGTATGCACACATGACTGTAAGTCGCTTTGGATAAAAGCGTCTGCTAAATGGCATATATTATTATATATTATTATTATTATATTATTTGTGTTATGGGTGGCGACCGAGCAACGTGATTGTACCTGCCGGCGTGCCGTGGTTCCGTTTTGTGGCACGCCTAAATTACCGCTCCAACATGAGTGACACAAATATCTGAGCTAAAGTCCTGACTCTAACGCCGGACGTTTGTGGACTGCTCTGCCTTGGGTAGTGTAGTATATATCTCCAACTCATCTCATAGTCAGCACTGACTGATCTGATTACACTGCACCTGGCCTCCCCAGACAGACCTCCCCATTTTCTCTCTCACGCACGCACGCACGCACGCACGCACGCACGCACGCACACACACACACACACACACACACACACACACACACGCACGCACGTTTGAGTCATTTAGCAGACGCTTTTATCCAGAGCGACTTACAGTTAGTGTATTCATCTCACAATAGCTAAGTGGGAGAACCACATCTCAGTCATAGTAGATATATTTTCCATCAATAAATGTACTATTAGCAAAGTCAGTGCTAGCACACACACACGCGCACACACACACAAAAATCCCATCTGCTCAATGACATTACTGTAATCCTGTTGTATAAATAACCTCCCCCAACTCAATCTCAGCTAATTCCCACGTACTCTGTATGTCAGTCTCCCTCACCCCCACAAATGACAGATAACTGTTCTGGTAACCAGGACGTCACCATCTCCCTTACAACTTTGGTTACAACAAATTTAACAAGTGAAGCAAGAATGAGTGTTGTTCAGTCTGGTGTAATCGGGCTACCAACCCGGCAACCCTCCAATATCCTCCTCACTCACCCAGACCTGTGACAACCCACTCCCAATCCCCTCTAGACTAGGACAAGAATCAGGGGGAGGGAGACTAATTACAACCACTTTAACAATGACTTGTAAAAATCAGCAACTCACGGTGATGAGGGTAAGGGGAGGAGTGGAAAGAGGTGGCCGGCTGTAATTACAACACTATTAACAGTATTAATTAACTAACACTCTGACTTCCCACAACCGTCACCACTGTCCTCTCCTTCTCCCCTCCTGTCCTCTACTCTCCTGTCCTCTACTCTCCTGTCCTCTACTCTCCTGTCCTCTACTCTACTGTCCTTATCCCCTCCTGTCCTTCTCCTCTTCTGTCCTCCTCCCCTGTCCTCTCCTGCCCTTCTCCCCTCCTGTCCCTCTCTCCCTCTCCTGTCCTCTACTCTCCTGTCCTTCTCCCCTCCTATCCTCTACTCTCCTGTCCTCTACTCTACTGTCCTTCTCCCCTCCTGTCCTTCTCCTCTCCTGTCCTCCTCCCCTGTCCTCTCCTGTCCTTCTTCCCTGTCCTCTCCTGTCCTTCTCCCCTCCTGTCCCTCTCCTCTCCTGTCCTCTACTCTCCTGTCCTTCTCCCCTCCTATCCTCTCCTGTCCTTCTCCCTTCCTGTCCTTCTCCTCTCCTGTCCTTCTCCCCTGTCCTCTCCTGTCCTTCTCCCCTCCTGTCCTTCTCCCCTCCTGTCCACTACTCTCCTGTCCTGACCTTCTCCCCTCCTGTCCTCTACTCTCCTGTCCTTCTCCCCTCTGTCCTCTCCTGTCCTGTCCTTCTCCCCTCCTGTCCTCTCCTGTCCTTCTCCACTCCTGTCCTCTACTCTCCTGTCCTTCTCCCCTCTGTCCTCTCCTGTCCTGTCCTTCTCCCCTCCTGTCCTTCTCCCCTCCTGTCCTCTCCTGTCCTTCTCCCCTCCTGTCCTTCTCCACTCCTGTCCTCTACTCTCCTGTCCTTCTCCCCTCTGTCCTCTCCTGTCCTGTCCTTCTCCCCTCCTGTCCTCTCCTGTCCTTCTCCACTCCTGTCCTCTACTCTCCTGTCCTTCTCCCCTCCTGTCCTCTCCTGTCCTTCTCCCCTCCTGTCCTCTCCTGTCCTTCTCCCCTCCTGTCCTCTCCTGTCCTTCTCCCCTCCTGTCCTCTCCTGTCCTTCTCCCCTCTCCTGTCCTTCTCCACTCCTGTCCTCTACTCTCCTGTCCTTCTCCCCTCTGTCCTCTCCTCTCCTGTCCTTCTCCCCTCCTGTCCTCTCCTGTCCTTCTCCCCTCCTGTCCTCTCCTGTCCTTCTCCCCTCCTGTCCTCTCCTGTCCTTCTCCCCTCCTGTCCTCTCCTGTCCTTTTCCCCTCCTGTCCTCTCCTGTCCTTCTCCCCTCCTGTCCTCTCCTGTCCTTCTCCCCTCCTGTCCTCTCCTGTCCTTCTCCCCTCCTGTCCTCTCCTGTCCTTCTCCCCTCTGTCCTCTCCTGTCCTGTCCTTCTCCCTCCTGTCCTCTCCTATCCTTCTCCACTCCCCTCCTGTCCTCTCCTGTCCTTCTCCCCTCTGTCCTTCTCCCCTCCTGTCCTCTCCTGTCCTTCTCCACTCCTGTCCTCTACTCTCCTGTGATGTCCTTGTCCTGTTCTCTCCACTCCTCATGTCCTCTCTAAATGACCTACCTGGCTGATTTAGCCTCTGGTTAAATAAAAGTGGCAGTAGACATATAAACACCATATGCAACTTTAAGAGTAATGTACATAGGCTATACTAGTCTTGCGTGGCCTTCCTTCCAAATTATAAGCCTGACCTCCCGTGACTAAGGCAATAAGAGGTGTAAACACCATGAGATGTGTGGTCAGACCTTGTGTCTGGAGAGGAGAATAATAGATGGAGATGATGGGATGTGGTTGCCAAGGCAATGGGCACAGCTGGTGGACCCACACAGGGGCCAGAGAGGACAAAAGAGGAGAGGGGGATGTGAAGAGAGGGAGATGTTCAACCTCTGCTCAATATAGTTCACCTAAAGAGCACAGCTACAGCTTCCTCTCTCTGTCTATCCTACTCACTGCTGGCCTAACCAATACAATCTTACACTGTAAATACAGTTGAAGTTGGAAGTTTACATACACCTTAGCCAAAAACATTTAAACTCAGTTTTTAAACACAATTCCTGACAATTAATCCTAGTAAAAATTCCCTGTCTTAGGTCAGTTAGGATCACCACTTTAGTTTAAGAATGTGAAATGTCAGAATAATAGCAGAGATAATTATTTATCACATTCCCAGTGGGTCAGAAGTTTACATACACTCAATTAGTATTTGGTAGCATTTAACTTTGGTCAAACATTTCAGTTAGCCTTCCACAAGCTTCCCACAATAAGTTGGGTAAATTTTGGCCCATTCCTCCTGGCCCATTCCTTCCTCCATTCCATTCCTTCCTCCTGAGAGCTGGTGTAACTGAGTCAGGTTTGTAGGCCTCCTTGCTCGCACACGCTTTTACAGTTCTGCCCGGAAAATTTCTATGAGATTGAGGTCAGGGCTTTGTGATGGCCACTCCAACACCTTGACTTTGTTGTCCTTAAGCCATTTTGCCACAACTTTGGAAGTATGTTTGGGGTCATTGTCCATTTGGAAGATCCATTTGCAACCAAGATTTAACTTCCTGACTGATGTCTTGAGATGTTGCTTCAATATATCCACATCATTTTCCTCCTCATGATGCCATCTATTTTATGAAGTGCACCAGTCCCTCCTGCAGCAAAGCACCCCACAACATGATGCTGCCACCCCCCTGCTTCACGGTTGGGATGGTGTTCTTCGGCTTGCAAGCCTCCCCCGTTTTCCTCCAAACATAACGATGGTCATTATGGCCAAACAGTTCTATTTTTGTTTCATCAGACCAGAGGACATTTCTCCAAAAAGTACAATCTTTGTCCCTATGTGCAGTTGCAAACCATTGTCTGGCATTTTTATGGCGGTTTTGGAGCAGTGGCTTCTTCCTTGCTGAGCGGCCTTTCAGGTTATGTCTATATTGGACTCGTTTTACTGTGGATATAGATACTTTTGTACCTGTTTCCTCAAACGTCTTCACAAGGTCCTTTGCTGTTGTTCTGGGATTGATTTGCACTTTTCGCACCAAAGTATCTCTAGGAAACAGAACGCGTCTCCTTCCTGAGCGGTATGATGGTCTTGGCTGATTTCTTTTGTTTTTCCCATGATGTTAAGCAAAGAGGCACTGAGTTTGAAAGTAGGCTTTGAAATACATCCACAGGTACACCTCCAATTGACTCAAATTATGTCAATTAGCCTATCAGAAGCTTCTGAAGCAATGACATAATTTTCTGGAAGTTTCCATACTGTTTAAAGGCAGTCAACTTAGTGTATGTAAACATCTAACCCACTGGAATTGTGATACAGTGATACAGAAATAATCTGTCTGTAAACAATTGTTGGAAAAATGACTTGTGCCATGCACAAAGTAGATGTCCTAACCGACTTGCCAAAACTACAGTTTGTTAACAATAAATTTGTGGAGTGGTTGAAAAATGAGTTTTAATGACTCCAACCTAAGTGCATGTAAACCTCTGACTTCAACTGTATATACTGAACAGAAATATAAACACATCATGTAAAGTGTTGGTCCCATGTTTCATGAGCTGAAATAAAAGATCTCACAAATTGTCAATGCACACAAAAAGCATATTTCTCTAAAATGTTGTGCACAAATTTGTTTACATGCCTATTAGTGAGCATTTCTCCTTTACCAAGATAATCCATACACCTGACAGGTGTGGCATATCAAGAAGCTGATTAAACAGCATCATCATTACAGAGGTGCACTTTGTGCTGGGGACAATAAAAGGCCACTCTAAAATGTGCAGTTTTGACACACAATGACACAGATGTCTCAAGTTAAGGGAGTGTGCAATTAGCATGCTGACTGCAGGAATGTCCACCAGAGCTGGTTTCAGAGAATTTTATTTTAATTTCTCTACCATAAGCCGCCTCCAACGTCATTATAAGGAATTTGGTAGTACGTCTAACCAGTCTCAGAACCGCAGACCACCTGTCACGCCCTGGTCGTAGTATTTTGTGTTTTTCTTCATGTATTTGGTCAGGCCAGGGTGTGACATGGGTTTTTGTATGTGGTGTGTAGATAGTGGGATTGTAGCTTAGTAGGGTGTTCTAGGTTAGTCTATGGCTGTCTGAAGTGGTTCTCAATCAGAGGCAGGTGTTTATCGTTGTCTCTGACTGGGAACCATATTTAGGCAGCCATATTCTTTGGTTGTATTGTGGGTGATTGTCCTGAGTGTCTTGATGTCCTTGTGCTGTGTTAGTTGACACAAGTATAGGCTGTTTTCGGTTTTCGTTTCGTTTATTGTTTTGTAGTGTTTGTGTTTATTCGTGTTTACGTTGTGTGATTAAACATGGATCACAATATACACGCTGCAGTTTGGTCCGACTCTCCTTCACCATATGAAAACCGTGACACCACCAAGCTCATCTGCGTGCTCGTCATCCTCACCAGGATCTTGACCTGACTGCAGTTCGGTGTTGAAACTGACTTCAGTGGGCAAATACTCACCGTCGATGGCCACTGGCACGCTGGAGAAGCGTGCTCTTTACGGATTAATCCCAGCTTCAACTTTACTGATGGCAGACAGCGTGTATGGCTTCATGTGGGCGAGCAGTTCGCTGATGTCAACGTTGTGAACAGAGTGCCCCATGGTGGCGGTGGGGTTATGGTATGGGCAGGCATAAGCTACGAACAACAAACACAATTGTATTTTATCAATGGCAATTTAAATGAACAGAGATACCGTGACGGGATCCTGAGGCCCATTGTCGTTACATTCATCCACCACCATCATCACATGTTTCAGCATGATAACGCACAGCCCCATGTCGCAAGGTTTTGTACGCAATTGCTGGAAGCTGAAAATGTCCCAGTTCTTCCATGGCCTGCATACTCACCAGACATGTCACCCATTGAGCATGTTTGGGATGCTCTGGATCGACGTGTTCGACAGCGTGTTCCACTTCCTGTCAATATCCAGCAACTTCGCACAGCCCTTGAAGAGGAGAGGGACCACATTCCACAGGCCACAATAAACAGCCGGATCAACTCAAATCAAATCAAATGTATTTATATAGCCCTTCGTACATCAGCTGATATCTCAAAGTGCTGTACAGAAACCCAGCCTAAAACCCCAAACAGCAAGCAATGCAGGTGTAGAAGCACCTCAACTCTATGCGAAGGAGATGTGTTGCTCTGCATGAGGCAAATGGTGATCACACCAGATACCGACTGGTTTTCTGATCCACGCCCCTCCCTTTTTTTATGGTATCTGTCACAAACAGATGCATATCTGTATTCCCAGTCATGTGAAATCCACAGATTAAGGCCTAATGAATTTATTTCAATTGACTGATTTCCCCATATGAACTGTAACTCAGTAAAACCTTTGAAATTGTTGCATGTTGCATTTATATTTTTTTGTTCCGTGTAGTTTGTGTTGTCATGGCTTTATAGTCTAATGCTTAAACACATATGTACACAAACAAACATGTACACAAACACACATGTACACATACATGTACGTGCATACAATCACCCACCCCCTTTCCCTGTGAGGGGATTGTCAGGTTCCGACAGGCAAGACATTATTAGTCATTTATCATCTCTAACTCTGATCTCTCTAATCACACTGTTACCAGGGTGCAATGGTCTGTTTCTATGAGAAAGTCACCATCAATATCATATACAGACGTGCTCAAATTTGTTGGTACCCCTCCACAAAAAAATGAAGAATGCACAATTTTCTCTGAAATAACTTGAAACTGACAAAAGTACTTGGCATCCACCATTGTTTATTCTATATTTAATAGAAATCAGACTTTGCTTTTGATTTCTTTATTCAACATAATATTGTAAATAATAAAACAAAATGAAAATGGCATGGACAACAATTAGGAGACCATTAACCTAATATTTTGTTGCACAACCTTTAGAGGCAATCACTGCAATCAAATGTTTTCTGTGGCCCTCAATGAGACGTATGCACCTGTTAACAGGTAGTTTGGCCCACTCTTCATGAGCAAACCGATCCAGCTGTCTGAGGTTTGACGGGGGCCAAGTTTCAGCTCTTTCAATAGATGTTTGATAGGACTCAGATCAGGACTCAGAGAAGACCACTTCAGAATAGTCTAATGTTATGTTCTTATCCATTCTTGGGTGCTTTTAGTTGTGTGTTTTGAGTCATTATCCTGTTGGAGGACCCGTGACCTGCAACTGAGAGCGTAACGTTGTGCGCTAAGAGTCGGGAAGCAAGTTCAGGGAGTGTTTTAATCATATAAACGGAACATAATACACAACATGAAACACTAACAGCACACAGACATGAAACTGAAACACCTGGGGGAAGGAACCAAAGAGAGTGACATATATAGGGAAGCTAATCAGGGAAGTGATAGAGTCCAGGTGAACGTTACGATGGTGACAGCTGTGCGCCATAACGCGCAGCCTGGTGACCTAGAGGTCGGAGAGGGAGCACACATGACAGAGAGAGGGTTTTCTGACACTGGGCAGTACGTTTCACTCCAGAATGCCTTGATCGTCTTGAGATTTCATTGTGCCCTGCACAGATTCAAGGCAATCTGTGTCAGGCGCAGCAAAGCAGCCCCAAAACAGAACCCAGCCTCCATGTTTCACTGTAGGTATGGTGTTCTTTTCTTTGAAAGCTTCATCTTTTCCATCTGTGAACATAGAGCTGATGTGACTTGCCAAAAAACTCCAGTTGTGACTCAGCATTTTAGCAAATTCCAGTCTGGCTTTATGTTTTTCTTTCAAAAGGGGAGTCCTCCTGGGTCTTCTTCCATGGAGGACACTTTCGCTCAAAAAAGCGACGGCTGCCGCGCCCAGGGAGGTTGGCCACAGTTCCATGGACCTTACACTTCCTCATAATATGTGCAACTGTTGTCACAGGAACATCAAGCTGCTTGGAGATGGTCTAGTAGCCTTTACCTTTACCATGCTTGTCTATTATTTCTATGATCTCCTCAGACAAATCTCTCCTTTTGCTTTCTCTGGCCCGTGTTCAGTGTGGTGCACACAATGATACCAAACTGCACGGTGACTACCTTTCTCCTTTTAAATAGGCTGAATGACTGATTTACAAGATTGGAGATATGTGTGATACTAATTAAATAAACTAATGAGCTTGAAATATTACTATAATCCAATTATTTATATTTTCTAAGGGGTACCAACAAATGTGTCCAGGCCATTTTAGAATATATTTGTTGAATAGGCAATAATTAATCTATTTTCACAGCTTCTTTGCTTTATTCTATGACATACCAAAGTATACATGATAAAATAGCTTTAAATGTCATCACTTTTCAGGATGAAATAAGCATTATTTCAATGAGCTGTAAGGGTACAAACTAATTTGAGCACGTCTGTATATACTGTTTGTCTAACTTTTAACTAGACCTAAACTAAGCAAAAAAAGAAACATCCCTTTTTCAGGACCCTGTCTTCAAAGATAATTCGTAAAAATCCAAATAACTTCACAGATCTTCATTGTAAAGGGTTTCAAAACTGTTTCCCATGCTAAACAATTAATGAACATTCCCCTGTGGAACGGTCATTAAGGCACTAACAGCTTAAGGCAATTAGGTCACAGTTATGAAAACTTAGGACACTAAAGAGGCCTTTCAACTGACTCTGAGAAACACCAATGAAAGATGCCCAGGGTCCCTGCTCGTCTGCGTAAACATGCCTTAGGCATGCTGCAAGGAGGCATGAGGACTGCAGATGTGGCCAGGGCAATAAATTGCAATGTCTGTACTGTGAGACGCCTAAGACAGCGCTACAGGGAGACAGGACTGACAGCTGATCATCCTCGCAGTGGCAGACCACATGTAACAACACAGGCACAGGATCGGTACATCCGAACATCACACCTGCAGGACAGGTACAGGATGGCAACAACTGCCCGAATTACACCAGGAACGCACAATCCCTCCATCAGCGCTCAGACTGTCCGCAATAGGCTGAGAGAGGTTGGACTGAGGGCTTGTAGGCCTGTTGTAAGGCAGGTCCTCACCAGACATCACCGGCAACAACGTCGCCTATGGGCACAAACCCACTGTCGCTGGACCAGACAGGACTGGCAAAAAGTGCTCTTCACTGACGAGTCGTAGTTTTGTCTCACCAGGGGTGATGGTCGGATTCACGTTTATCGTCGATGGAATGAGCGTTACACCGAGGCCTGTACTCTGGAGCAGGATCGATTTGGAGGTGGAGGGTCCGTCATGGTCTGGGGCGGTGTGTCACAGCATCATCGGACTGAGCTTGTTGTCATTGCAGGCAATCTCAACGCTGTGCGTTACAGGGAAGACATCCTCCTCCCTCATGTGGTACCCTTCCTGCAGGCTCATCCTGACATGACCCTCCGGCATGACAATTCCACCAGCCATACTGCTCTTTCTATGCGTGATTTCCTGCAAGACAGGAATGTCAGTGTTCTGCCATGGCCAACGAAGAGCCCGGATATCAATCCCATTGAGCACGTCTGGGGGATCAGAGGGTGAGGGCTAGGGCCATTCCCCCCAGAAATGTCCGGGAACTTGCAGGTGCCTTGATGGAAGAGTGGGGTAACATATCACAGCAAGAACTGGCAAATCTGGTGCAATCCATGAGGAGGAGATGCACTACAGTACTTAATGCAGCTGGGGGCCACACCAGATATTGACTGTTACTTTTGATTTTGCCCCCCCCCCCCACACCCCTTTGTTCAGTGACACATTATTCAATTTCTGTTAGTCACGTGTCTGTGGAACTTGTTCCGTTTATGTCTCAGTTGTTGAATCTTGTTATGTTCATACAAATATTTACACAAGTTAAGTTTGCTGAAAATAAATGCAGTTGACAGTGAGAGGACGTTTCTTTCTTTGCTGAGTTTACAAAGCTAAAAAGGCAGCTACAGTAAGAGACAGAGAGACAGCTACAGTGGTACTGTTACTATGGTTCAGACCCTAGCTACTGAACAGCAGGTTGAATAGAGGAAGAGTTCCCCTAGAGTTCACTGGTATAATCTATGGTGGCCATAAACATTCTACTTTTAACAACAATGGGACTGAGTGAGAACCTCTGGAAGGTCATATATCCAATCCATAAACACTAGCTGGGCTGCTTCTGTATTCCTCTCTGAGACAGATAGAAGATGTCCTCATGAGTATCATGTTAGATATAGCTGGACGTTTCTACAATGTTAGGCTATAAAAATGGTATAGTCCCTGAATATGGAGTTACTAAAAGTGAATGCAAGACAATAAGTTAGGATAAATCCATAAACGTAAGTTATTCCCACTCAGGACTACTGAAAAGTCTGGGTTACAACTCCTCTCCAAGAACCTCATCTTTAACTATGACCACATGTGAGGTCTAGGTAACCAATCACAGATTGGAACAGCGAGTGTCTGAAAACAAAGGGGACAGAGTGACCGAGCAGGGGAGGGCAGTCCAGGAGGGAAGCCAATATTTCCTGTGATTGACTGAACCTGTTCCCCCCTCCTCAGACCTTTCCCTCTGTCCCCAAGGCTGCAGGCCACCATGTCCTAACTGTCATCCATGTCCCTGTCTAGAGAGTCATCCCCCCATCCTAAAACACACACACAGAGGGAAAAAGGCCTTCCCTAGCCAGTTCAGAGTTGTTCCTGAGCCCTCCTCCCTTCCTCCTCACTGCTGACTATTTATTTACATTCTTCCTGTCCTCCTGCCTTTCAGCCCCATCCTGTGTACGCACCGCACACACTGTCCCCGTCTCCCTGCCTCCCCTCCTCCCTCCGTGGCCCTGGACCTTAGGTCAACCCCCAACCTCCCTATCCCTCCTCGGCCCTGGCCCTAAGGTCAACCCCCACCCTGGGTGTCAGTGCGGGGCCTCAGGGGTCAGGGGAGAAAACGCAGAGGGCGGTGGAAGGAATTCTACACTGCTGCTGTTTGTTGACTGGAAGGAGAAACCAAACACGACCCTCATCTCAATTATTCCACAAATAGAGCTAACGAAGACAGTTCTGGCGTTGGCATAAAACCTCAGTCAAACCGAAATAGAATGTAGTCAAATCTTCTGTAATACATGTATATCAAGTTTTGTATACCCACGCATGCACATAGCGCACATGAACATATACCCACACGACAGTGGATATCTCACCTGTTTCCATTACTTTTAAACAGGCTGGAAATCTGCTGAGTAATAATTCCTCCAACGGATTTACAATGTCTGTTTGGGGCAAGGACTGGTCTTCTAGTTGCTCAACAACTTAGTCTGAGTCCATTCATGCTATTTGGAGCACACTAAAGGCTTCTTCTGCATGCTTCGGTTCGGCTGGGGCTTAGCCGTAATCAGCTAGGCGAACCGAACGGGTGTGCTCCCATACTCCCTTAAAAGAGCTATGCTTGAAAAATTAGAAAAATGCGGCAATAGTACTGTTTGTCCATCTTGATACGCCGTAGCCAAAACAGTCTGAGTTAATCTAAGATAACTCAAGAAATATGTCATTAATTCTGACGTTTTTGTTGATCTTAGTCGCGCAATTTTACATCTAACTAATATGTTTGGTACGGTACTTCTCAAGTGAAAACATGTGCATGAGAACGAGTCGGCTATCATTGAATGACAACGAACACTTCATTGAAGAATCCCTACTGTTGACCAATGACTGATGAAGGGGCGTAGACTTCGGCTCCCAACCTCGACTTGCCTCATGAAATAATGTTGTGTGCACGAACAGCCGATTAAACCCTTGCCAAAGACCAAAACAAAACAAAAACATCACAAACTGTTAATACATGCACAAACTGTTCCGAACTGTTTCGGATAGGAAGCATGCGAACGCCTTCAGGGGTCCCTATCTCCACCATTGTTTGTTCCTAGGTCAACTTTAAGGTATAGGCAAGATTAGGTGTACTATATGTGTAATTTGGGTGGACTGTTCATTTAACCAGGCCTTGGGGTGATGCATGTCCAGATTTGACAACTAAAGGGTGTTCAAGGGGATCCAGACAGGGGCTTTAACGTCAGCTTGTCATGACTTTGGTGGTCTGATGAAAACCTTCTAACACAGCCAGCTGCATGCACTTTAAAAGTTAGCTGTTTTTAAATGAATGTGATTCATCAGTTATCGAACCCAAATACAATCCTCCTCTGCTGTGGTATGTACACATATGGTCGTTATCTGTATACAAACTAAACCTAGAAACCCATTCATGTTTAAACTGTTAAACTTATATGGGTCATGACACTTACATTTTAGGGCCATATATCTTAGAGAGACATTTTCTAGTAAATATTTTCAACTTCAATTTCCCACAATCAGCTCTAAACAGTCTCACACTGAACTATGAGAAATAGCAACTGGGAATCAGTCTCACACGGAGCTATGAGAAATAGCCACTGGGACTATATCATGAGAATGTGCGTTGGTTAGAAGTTTGGCCAGTCATTTCCACTCACCTCGCAGTCCTTTTGTCCCTTCTTCTTCAGCTGGTCACATTTACGCAGCTTACAGATCTGCTTCCCAATCTTACGGTTCATACAGTTGCTGCAGGTGCCACAATTCTCCTTCTGCATACAGGGTGCACACACGCCGCACCGCCTCCTCTTCTTACCCTGAGGGGCAGCGTGGGGCACTCCATGGGCGGGGGGCCCGAGAGAGAAGAGACCGCCTTGCTGGTGCTCAGTCTGGATATATTCGGAGTGAGGGGACAGGGGCACCGCTGGGCCCTCCATGGCTACCCTCGGGCCCCGCAGAAAGATCTGGGCCCCGGTCTCGTCACCGTCCATGGAGAATTCATAGATGTCCTGGAAGGGTGGGGGGCCAGGCCCTCCCTTGGCCCTGTGCATTCTGACAGACAGTCCAGCCTAAAGCCTAGCTGCACAGTCCTGGTCGCAATATGAGGGATAAAAACAGAACAGCAGCAACACAGAGTAGTGTAGTCTAATGGGAGAGTTCTGGAGTTGGGAAGGTAGTTGTTGTAAGTGTTGAGAAGGGCTGAGACATACGCAACTTCTAGATGCTAGTCTAGTCCATCCTGTCCTGTCAGTCTCCTGGTTGGCCTGCTGGATGAGATTGGTCGTTGGGGATAGGGCATCTTTCCCAGCTACCCAGAGGGACAGATAGGAGTCAGCCATAACCACAGCAGGGGAGGAGGTGTGAGAGGAGACATGGTCTGGTCTTGCCAATCCAGCAGTAGCCTACCTGCTTGCTATCTGAAAGTGGGAATAGACAGCATGGAGAGAAATATGGAAGAGAGAACAGTTACTTACAATGGACAATAGCAATGTGTGTGTTCCATGTAGGCCAATAAACAGAGAGAATATGAGAATACAAATTCACCTATCACCCCCCCCCACACACACACACACAAATGTATCAATTACTGCTTTACAGGGAAATACATAAATCTCACATCAGGATAGGTATTAGTAGTCTAGACCTGTCATTAGAAATGGCTTTGTCTGGGGATGCCAGTCTATTTTAATATTGTCTGGGAGTCTTACACAGGCAGCTGAAATGCACATGGGTCGATATGGGCCTTCGTGCAAATTGAGAAAAATGCCGAGTTCTATAATGGCGATCCCTCCCCACGAGGAGGGGGCTTTGTTTGTCCTGTATGGATGAGAAAGGGAGTTTCGTTGATGCCCGCGACCGAGCTCTTTGTTCTGCAGTCAGACTCATTAAACTGAAATGTTTTAACTGCGTCGATACACCCGGTGTAGCCAAATTGTTTCTCCACGGCAGCAGGCCTTCGCCGACGTTGAATCACGCTCACGTTGAATCACTGCGGTAGCATTTTGTTTCATATTTTGCATATACAAAGATAGGATACACTCAGAAATGTAGAATTCTTCTTTCTAATTGAACGTGCTTTGACGACTTATTATCAGCCCCCCTAATATTGTCAACGTGTCTGGAATTCGAATGACATGAAGAAGATGCTTTTCAGTTGTGCAAATCCGCAGATGAGGTGAAGACTTTATTTTTGCGATAGGGAACCCACTAGTTACTTTCTTACTTTAGTTTTGCAATGTTGTCAGTCGTCCCAAACATTGTTACAAAGTCGTTATTATTGCAACATTAGTCACAACCACTATTCAGACGGAGCAGTGTGTCATTACGAGAACTTGGGACTAAAGTTCAATCTGCATTTTTATTTTAAAACGTGTTTTTGGAATAGCCTTGTTTTATTCAATGTTCTCTACCTATATAGTACTTTAAATAACCCAATTCATGTTGTTAAGTTCAAAATAATACAATATTTAAAAAAAAAATGCTGACACCATTCAAACCAATGAGGGTTCGGTAATGTAAAGCCAATTATATGAGAATCATCGTTTTGCAAAATGAACCTTTTAGTCCCAAGCTCTCTGATACAAACCAATCACATGAAGTTTGACTTCATTTATTAGGCACGATAGAGACCTAAAAGTCTGCATATTAGGTGTCAATCTTCTACATCCAAGCCTAGGCTTCATCAACCCCTATTGTTGTAAAAAAAAAAACCATCTACAACCTTTTTAGGAGCCTGTGCATCATCAATGCAAATATATAGATGCCAAATTAAGTGCATATGGACAGGTGTAACCATGCATACTGAGCGTAAATACAGGGTGAATTGTGAAATATTAGTTTATTTTTGTCTAGTTTGGTTGTGTACAAAAACCAATATGCAACAAAAAAATATGAAATATTAAAAAAAATCATAAATATAGGCTATCCAATGAGACCTGACATGCTCGCTAATATAGGCCTAGCCACACAATTAGACAGTATTTGGCAACGGGTATTAATTAGGCTACTTTCCTGTGAAAGTCTTGTGCAGAATCAGATGCAATGGCACGTTGCCACAATGCAACACGCGCTCCACTACCCTACTTCCCAAATAAGCACATGGCTTATTCAGCAATTTATACCGGGTGCTTTAACTGGAGGCAAACTGCAGCGCTGTACAAGACTGGTACACAGTCCCATTATTATAACCAACGACGGTTTAACTCGTGTATTAAACACTTTGTCAATAGTTTATTGAAGTGTCAGTTAAAGGGGTTGGAGGGGGAAAAAATGTCAAATCGACTTTTCAAATATCACCCCCGGGAGCAAATAGACAAGAACAATGATCAAAGGATAAAAAGTGAGAAAAACATCAGATAAAACAATACACAATTAGATGGTATCAACACATTTACATAAACCTCAATATCTGTCAAACAGAACACATACATACATCTGTTAAGGCATGTGTGAAATCTCACACATTAAATAATGGGAGTTTATCAGTGGGCCTTCGATGTGTATTTGACTAATTGCTTTACTGATGAGATACTACTCACTTTCATTTGGTTGGAATACACATCCAGATTTATTTCGACAACAAGCTGTTAGGCTATTGGAAAGGCTGATGGCCACAGAAAGGAAATAAGAGAAATATCTCAAGAGATAGGATACATACCACGTTTGACGGGTGGGTCTTTAAATCCCTCGATTTTTTTTTTATACCTTAGATAAAGTTTATAAAATTAAAACAGCATAAACTCCCCCTTCAAAGGCAAAGCAAAAGTCTAGATATTATTATTGAAAAGTTGTTCGAAGGTGAATGAGAAAAATTATGCAGAAATTGCAGTGGAACAGTAACATAAAAAGCAACTCAACTCCCAGAATAAAAACAAAACGTAGCCAATAAACTTTGAGAAAAAGCGCGATTCTTTGGCACAGTTTTTCACTTAGTGACTCGTTGAAGGTCCGAGGTCTGGTTAGAGTTAAAAGACGAAGAAAATAATAGCAAAAAACGTTGTGGAGCGGTTAAAGTGATCAGCAAATTACGGAGTGGAGTTCGATACACACAGTGGAACAACAGGGTTAACGCTTCTCCCTATGACGTCATTCTCATCTCAGACAGTACACATTTTACACACAAACCCTCAAAATGAAAACATGAAATTACATTAGTTATAAATCGGATTATTTTTTTAGACGGTAAGAAAACAAATAAGAGATGGGCTATGTCCTCCTAATCAAAATGATGAAAATTGGCATTTGCCATTATGTCATTTCCCACATAATAGTAACTGGTGTGGGCTACGTCGTCAAACTGTTAAATTTGGAATATCTGTGGAATTCAAAGATCGAATCATTTGAGAGGAATGTTCATTGTAGCCTACCCATGATGTGGGATAGAAAAGAAGCACAACCCACAGAGTGTGTTTACCATTTAGTTCATCAAACCAAAAACATTAAAAGCTCCCATAGATCTTCATTGATGGCCTCTCATAACAAGATATCATGACAGAAATGTGTTTGACGTTACAGACATGTAGAAACATGAGGCTCTTGAAGTTGGTAACAGCCAGATCGATCTATACCGACTACATTGTAGTCGTTACAAAGTATCCACTAACTGAGAGGACCAAAATTAACCCAGGGTATATCATATCAATTCTTAAATCTTTAATATCATACCATTGTAAAACTCAAGTTTGAATTCATTTGACAGACACACAAACAAAAGCTGCAAACACAAACCTTTTAACATTCTTGACAGGGCAACCCATCGTTATCAAACTGTAGTATGTCAGTCAGTATAGAGTAATAAAGATAAATCTGTGCTGCATTATATAATAGTATAGTATAATAGTATAATACAGTATAGGCTTGTGTTTGGATCAGGATTCAGTCCCTGACCAATCATTGGTCAATAAATAATCATTTTTAAAAAAAGGTCATCAAGAGTGATTAAGGTGGACAAAACCTCAGGTAGGCCACAGCAAAGTGCTCAACATGACACCTGACATGATATAAAGAGAAAAAAAAGCAGTAACATATCACCCGCATAATACAACCGTTAGATTTGATATGGAAGGACATGGTTACACATACAGTATTAACCGATGATAAAACAATGAATATGGTTGTGCAGCATTCAGGGGAAGGGATTTCATGTCACATTCTCAAACTCTAATGTGTTGACTTCAGTGTTGATGACGGACAGGCAAACAGACAAATCCATAAACATGGTTCGGAGGACTGAGAAGAAAAATGCAGGAAACAGGGAGTTTCGGAATAAGTGAGGGTAGAAAATACCAAGGGGACCGAGGAATAACATAGGAATGTAATAGAAGTAGCACCAGGACTGTTTCCTGGCCATGTAACCTGACCAGAAGAAACTCTGGGCAATGTTGATGATAAGGAATTGATTGAAGCACGAGAAAAAGGGTACTAGCAGTAGACTGTAGTGACACATCTGAGGGAAGCACATAAACCGTTTTGCCTGCCATTCTCACACACAAGAGGAACTCAAAAGGATAGCAAAGAGCTTGGAAAGAGAACCAGAAATGACAACAGAGATACCAATTTTAGGCCTGCTACAAAAGCCGTAGCTACGCTGAGACTGGTGACCTCATAACTAACACATTAGACAGTGCAAACAACTCCATTAAAAACAGGATTTTGTGGGTCCTATCTGTTGTACAGTAGTGGTGCAGAGGCCAGAGAGTGACGAGTCAAGCCTCTATGTCCGGACCTGGAATTTGCCAGCTTTGGTCATGTACTTGATGCCTTTGAATGGCTTGTACTTCTCCCCGTACATATCCAACCGATTCACCTTCAGTCCTGGAGAAGAACAAGGAAATTAAAAAGGAGAAAAGGTGTCACATTGCTATTCAAAATGTATTTCTACAGAAAGTCATATAAAACGTTGATTTGGTCACTGCAAGGGTCGTAAGATACACGTAAACCCCTTTTGGAAACAGATACAAACCTCTCTGAGGATCAGATAGATTAAATAGAGATTGAGTATCTTGTTTCTATCTCATGGGAAATGGTGTCACTGTGAATGAGCTGTGTGGATGTCATGTGATTGTCTGCTGAGCATGCTTTGTAATATGGAGTTAGTAGATAGAATATTAATAAGATCTGATCTAGGGTTAGATATTTATTTAGTCCCTGATATGATTATGGGTCAAGTAAACTGATACTAAATCAGCTGCTAAGTGGCAACGACTACTCTAAAGTGTAATAACCAATTATGATAAAGGTGTGTGTATACTACTAATCATTTGTGGGGGTTCTTATATTAGTCTGTTAAACACAATTGTGTAATGTATTTTTGTTGTTGTTGCATATACCAACTTCCACTGAGACACCTGCGGGGAGTGGGGTCACGGCCATGGTCACCACTGTACAGCCCCCCTGGAGCAATTAGGATTAAGTGCCTTGCTCAAGGGCAGAGCAAATTATTTTTTACCTTGTCAGCTCCAGTATTTGAACCAGCAACCTTTTGGTTACTGGCCCAACACTCTAACCTCGAAGCTACCTGTGTGTGTGTGTGTGTGTTTTACCAGAGAGGGCCGACTGTTGGATCTTGAACTGGATGTTGATGGTCGGGTTCTCGTCTGGCTTGGAGGCCCCTGCCTGCAGGCTCATAGAGCCTTTTAGACTCGGCAGTTTCTGAGGGTTGATCTTACCCACGTCCCACGACAGGAGCTGCATAGGGACAACACAATATCCTCACAATGTTATTATCCCACATAGGGAGAAGGGTATAATTATGACTACACGGAGGTGGGTGGGGGTAGAAATCAACCATTCCATGGAATGTATGACCACTGACCCTTATGTAAGTTTACAGCATACACCACCACCTGGTCGGGTTAATCCATATCGGCACACACGCACGCATACATGCACTCCCTTCCCCACCACCGTACCTTAGTGACAGGGTCGAAGGTGTATGTCCCCTGGGTGGGGTTGAGGTTGGTGTTGAGAACTCCGCGGGGCAGCTGGCTGCTGACCAGAACAGCCTCTACTCCCTTCCCCATGGTCTGCTTGGGGCCCAGGGTCAGCTCAAAGCGGCCCTGAGAACTACCCTCCCTGAACGTGATGTTGTGCTTGACGTACACTGGGATGGCCACCAGACTGAGGGGCAGACACAGAGTGTCAGAAGAACACAGGTAGGACAGACACCAAGACAAAAACATCCCAGAGCACACTGAACAAAGTGTGCCAGTGACTAGGACTAAATTAAACAAGTGAATCATTTGCTGCTCAGATGTCAGTTTGTTATTACAACTTTTAAAAATGTGAAACTTCTAAAAATGTGGAAATACAAATGTTAACTGTCAGGGTCATACTGGCGTTGGTGACAAATATCGCAAAACCAGAAGAGATAATGATCCAATCTATATCACGACACTGCACTACATTGCTAAAACTATACTACTTACATCTAATGCTTTGTCAACTGGATGTTTTGAGAATTAAAACATCCATTTAATAAATTCATGTAAACATTCAACCAAACACGGGTCTTCATCTAGCTAACACTTTAAAACAACTCTAGTTTTGGGTCGAGTCACAACTACAATGTCAATTTACTTTGAAATACCTTGCTGACCTTAATGGGTGGAGACTAAAATTAAGACAACGACAAGAAAAAGTAAACATTCAGAAAATGGGAAGCAAGCAGACGTGTGTGTTATGCCTTAAGCACATGCACAACATGGCCAAGACTATGTGGATACCCCTTCGAATGAGTGGATTTGGCTATTTCAGCCACACCAGATGCTGACAGGTATATAAAATTGAGCACACAGCAATGCAACGTCCCATGATAAACTTTGGCAGTAGAATGGCCCGTACTGAAAAGCTCAGAAACTTTCAATGTGGCACCATCATAGGATGCCAACTTTCCAACAAGTCAGTTTGACAAATTTATGCCCTGCTAGAGCTGCCCTGGTCAACTGTAAGTGCTCTTATTGTGTAGCGGAAACGTCTAGGAGCAACAACGGCTCAGCCGCGAAGTGGTAGGGCACACAAGCTCACAGAATGAGAACGGCAAGTACTGAAACGCATAAAAATCATCTATCCTCAGTTCCAACACTCACTACCGAGATCCAAATTGCCTCTGGAAGCAACAGCAGCACAATAACTGTTCATCAGGAGCTTCATGAAATGGGTTTCCATGGCCGTGCAGCCGCACATAAGCATAAGATCACCATGCGTAATGCCAAGCGTTGGTTGGAGTCGTGTAAAGCTCGCCGCTATTGGACTCTGGAGCAGTAGAAACGCTTCACCATCTGACAGTCCGATGGACGAATCTGGGTTTGGTGGATGCCAGGAGAACGCTACCTGTTCGAATGCATAGTGCCAACTAAAGTTTGGCGGAGGAGGAATAATGGTCTGGGGCCGACTTTCATGGTTCGGGTTAGAACCCTTAGTTCCAGTGAAGGGAAATCTTAGCGATACTGCATACACTGACATTCTAGAAGCGAGGTCCATACAGAAATGGTTTGTTGAGATCGGTGTGGAAGAACAACTGGGTCATGCAGAAAGACAATGATCCAAGACACAATCAAGTCAACATAAAAATGGTCCAAAACCAACAAATTGGAAGTTTTGGAATGGCCTAGTCAAAGTCCAGACATAATCCCAATTAAGATGATGTGGCAGGACTTGAAACGAGAAGTTCATGCTTGAAACCCCACAAATGTCAATGAGTTAAAGAAGTTAACTCAGTGACAAGAGTGGGCCAAAAGTCCTCCACAGCGATGTGAGACTGATCAACTACTACAGGAGGCATTTGGTTGCAGTCATTGCAGCTAAAGGTGGCACAACCAGTTATTGAGTGTAAGGGGCAATTACTTTTTCACACAAGGGAATTTGATTTTGCATAACTTTGTTAAATAAGTATCTTTGTCTTGTTATTTGTAAACTTGTTGTCTTTACCATTACCACATCTTTTTGGTTGAAGATCTGATAACATCCAGTATTTTTTTTAAAATATGCATGAATAGAGAAAATCAGAAACGGGACAAATACTAGTTAAGGCACTGTATGTGGTATAATATTTTAAAGCCCGTGTAAAGCCTAAGAACAGAGCAGAAGACTAGAGGAGACTAGAGGAGAACAGAGCTACTGACTTCTGGGAGCTGACGTGGTAGGAGAGCAGCCGGAAGTTTCCATCTGGGGGGATGAAGGAGAGGATCCTCTCCGCTTCCCAGCGCTTGAACCTCACACACGGGTGGAAGCTCACATCATCCAGCAGACGAGGGTTCTGTGACAGGATCAAAACAGGGGTATCAAGACAGAGAGAAAGAGAGTGGGAGTGACAGAAACCGATAGGACCATTTTGACACAGTTAACTTCAGTATGTTATACAGAGAGGCAGAGAGTGATCGGCTATTTGCAGGGGACAGGATTGGAGATAAACGATTGGCTCTAGCGGATCCGGCTCGCCAGCCCATTCAATCTGTTCAGCGGGAGGTTTGAGTAAAAAAAAAAAAGTATAATAAAACAATTCTAATAAATAAAATAAATATATAGTACCAGTCAAAAGTTTGGACACACCTACTCATTGCTCAGCATATGTGGGAACTCCTTCAAGACTGTTGGAAAAGCATTTCTCATGAAGCTGGTTGGGAGAATGCCAAGAGTATGCAAAGCTGTCAAGGCAAAGGGTGGCTACTTTGAAGAATCTCAAATCTATTTTGATTTGTTTAACACTTTTTTTGGTTACTACATTATTCCATGTGTTATTTCATAGTTCTGATGTCTTCACTATTATTCTACAATGTAGAAAATAGTCAAAATAAAGAAAAACCCTTGAATGAGTGAGTAGGTGTGTCCAAACTTTTGAATGGTACTGTACATACATTCACACTCCTCTGCGTATTTATTTTGACTTCTACATTAATATGGATGCTACCATGACTACAGATATTCATGAACAAATCCTGAATAACTACAAGTGAGAAAGTTAGAGGCATAAATCCTCCCCCCAAAAATGCTAACCTCTGCTGTAATTGGCTGGTAATGGTAGGAGGTTTTAGGGGCATAATACGCTATATATACACAAAAGTATGAAATCAAGCACACAGCCATGCAATCTCCATAGACAATCATTGGCAGTATAATTGCCTTACTGGAGAGCTCAATGACATTCAATGTGGCACAGTTACTGCCCTGCTAGAGCTGCCACAGTCAACTGTGTGTGCGGTTATTGTGAAGTGTGAAAGTCTAGGAGCAACAACGGCTCAGCTGCGAAGAGGTAGGCCACACAAGCTCACAGAACGGGACCGCAGAGTGCTGAAGCGCATACAACTGGTCTGTCCTCAGTTGCAACACTAACTACAGAGATCGAAACTGCCTCTGGAAGCAACGCCAGCACAAGAACTGGTCGTCGGGAGCTTCAAGAAATTGGCTTCCATTTCCGAGCAGCCACACACAAGCCGAAGATCACCATGCACAATGCCAAGCATTGTCTGGAGTGGTGTAAAGCTTGCCTCCATTGGACTCTGGAGCAGTGGAAACGTGTTCTCTGGAGTGATGAATCACGCTTCACCATCTGGCAGTCTGACAGACGAATCGAATTGGAACGCTGACTGCGAGCCTGGCCTAATCGCTCAACATCAGTGCCCGACCTCACTAATGCTTTTGTGGCTGAATGGAAGCAAGTCCCTGCATTTAGTGGAAAGCCTTCCCAGAAGAGTGGAGGCTGTCATAGCAGCGAAGGGGGGCAACTCAATATTAATGTCCATGATTTTGGAATGAGATGTTCAGGAAGCATTTTGTCATGTAGTATTTTTGTGCATCTGTACTTTCCACTGATCATTAAACATGATTAATTCAGAATTATCCATAATCATGGTAGCATCAACATTAATGTAAAGTGTTCAGAAATATATTCTAAATCAAATTTTTAATGACATTTTTTTGATATTGACATACAAATTGGTGGTTACAGTCTTGTCCCATCGCTGAAACTTCCGTAAGGACTCAGGAGAGGCGAAGGTCGAGAGCCAATGCGTCCTCCGAAACACGACCCTGCCAAGCTTCTTGACACACTGCTCACTTAACCCAGAAGCCAGCCGCACCGATGTGTCAGAGGAAACACAGTACAACTGGCAACCGTGTCAGCGTGCATGCGCCCGGGCCGGCCACAGGAGTCCCATCGCGCTTTAGCGATAAGGACATCCCGGCTGGCCAAATCCTCCCCTAACCCGGATGATGCTGGGCCAATTGTGCACCCCATCATGGGTCTCCTGGTCATGGCCGGCCTCGACACAGCCCGGGGTCGAACCTGGTTCTGCAGTGACTCCTCAATACCACTGCGCCCAATATATTATATTCGTATTTACAATAAAAGTGACCACAAAATGACAATATATAATTTACCATTCATTTCTATTGGGCCCAACACATCCAAAAAGTTCTAAAAAAATAAGTGAATTTGTCCAAATGACATCCTCAAATACTAGATACAAAATGCATTCATTTCTAAAATGGTAAAACAGGTATGAAAATAGCACTACAAAAAGAAGGTGACATTCTGTTCTGTCGCTTCATAAATAATTTGATCTCAAATACAAAATTATGGTGTGTAGAGACAAATTTAAATATTATTTGCGGCAAAAAAACTAAACAAAAAAAACACTCTTGAACATCTTAAATTATACTGAACAAAAACGGAACAATTTCAAAAATTTTACTGAGTTACAGTTCATATAAGGAAATCAGTCAACTGAAATCAATTCATTAGGCCCTCATCTATGGATTTCACATGACTGGGCAGGGGCGCTGCCATGGGTAGGACTGGGAGGGCATAGGCCCACCCACTTGGGAGCCAGGCCCAGCTAATCAGAATGAACTTTTCCCCACAAAAATTGATTTCTTACAGACAGAAATACTCCTCAGTTTCATCAGCTGTCCGGGTGGCTGGTCTCAGACAATCCCGCAGGTGAAGAAGCCGGGTGTGGAGGTCCTGGGCTGGCGGGGTTACCCGTGGTCTGCGGTTGTGAGGTTGGTTGGAGGTACTGCCAAATTCTCTAAAATTATGTTAGAGGCGGCTTATGGTAGAGAAATGACCATTCAATTATCTGGGAACAGCTCTGGTGGTCATTTCTGCAGTCAGCATGCCAATTGCATAGTCCCTCAAAACTTGAGACATCTGTGGCATTGTGTTGGGTGACAGAACTGCACATTTTAGAGAGTGGCCAAAAATGATCATGAACCTATATTTTAAAATAACTGCAATTTTTTTCTGGCCCGTAATGCATTTGACGAAACAAATTGCCCCCAAATAAAATATGGAATTTCGAAATCACGATGTGGCCCTCGAGACAAAATGACTGCCCGCCCCTGGGCTAGAGAGACTGAACGAAAGAGAGGACTCACCATGAACGAGAGAGTGAGGTCAGGCATGCCTGTTAATTTCACACAGGCATCAATCACCCCCTGGATCTCTGCTGTGATAGTGGAGCCTAACAGTGTGTGAGAGAAACAGAGATGGAGAGAGAGAACAACTCAATCAGAAAGTCAAATTCTGTGTTGGTTATTTTTAATGGGTCAGGATAGATTTACAGGAGAGCGTGATGGGGCAGTATGCCTACTATACCTGATTTATCGATTATGGCATCAATCTCCTCCACTACATCAAAGTAGGCCTCGTTGTTTGTGTACTTCACTCCAGTGCGTCGCCATGGCACCACGGACAACTGGCCAGTAGGGAGCTGCTCCCCTACATTGGTACTGCCTACAAAACAACAGTCAAATATAAATGACACACAAACAGGATGCACACATTCAGATAGTTGTGTACAGTGACATGGGTCTAGATACAAAGTTTAAAAACAAATCATAGCCAACTCCCACTGCCAATAATCTGTAAATAAATAGAACTATTGATGAACACATATGTCATGACTAGGGGCCAGAGTTTTTCCTGGTCAAGTTGCGTTGTGTAATACTAGGATGTTGAGGTTGTTATGGTCAGGAAAAAGTGATGACATAGTGACTGTGCAGAGGCAAACTTGGTCATCTTCAGGTACCTGTGATGGTGTTGACCACTGTTCGCAGGATGGTGGGCGGCTTGATGAGCTCTTTGAGGATATTGGACTCTGTGGCCAGGGGGAATCCATTGTCCAGCATCTCCTCTAGTAGCTCATATACTACCACCACATTGTCCTTGATCGCTGCCTCCGTGCACACCCCAAAGTAGTCCTGACAACAGGGAGGGAGTGAGAGGTCAGGGGAGGGAGGGATCAGTTGAGGGAATGGAGAATGAGAAGACATTTTTAACTAAATGAATTACATTTTAAAAAGTAACACTTTAACTTAACAATAAGACAATCAGTAACTCAAAAGAAACAGTTGGATTACATTGCAAGGTAGACTTAGGGTGCATTTGTAAATTCCCTCTGGCCATCTACTCTGATTTCAAAGCACTCTCGTTTGAGTGTGCCAGAGCGCAGAATAACTGATGCATTTACGAACTCTCAACACCCGTTGAATATATGGCCGGTGTCAGTAAACGTCGGCAAAAAGCGCAATTAAATTGTTGCCAGCAGCAGTTAGTAACCAAAGCTCTGGGTAACATGAAAACAGCCTAACCAGCTCTGCTAAGGTGAAAGAACTGGTCAGAGTGAGGTGTTCTCTCATTTATGTCTGGAAGTAGCTAGCTAACTTTAGTCAGTTATCCTCTACGGGATCAGTGTCCCTAACCCAGGACAGTTGTTGCTCAATTTGCAATAATGTGACTAGAATGACGTTGTAAACAGCTAATTCCGGGACATAGACATGTCTAATATGGGCAGAAAGAGCAAAAAAATACCATGCTATTGTTTGAGGATAGTGCACAACAAAACACTTATCACGACAACTGGTTTGATACATTCACCTCTGAAGTTAAATAATGTACTTACATTCTTGCTCCGATTTGTCATCCCGAGGGTCCCAGAGATAAAATTAAACAGTTTTGCTTGATAAAATAGATTTTTATATTTAAAATGTAGGAACTGGGTTCTACAGTTTGACCCCACTGCTTGGTTCTACAGTTTGACCCCACCCCCCAAAACCTTTTGCACACACACTCTTGTGGACAACATCTAAATTACATCTATAATCCTATCCCAATGTATGGCCTTTCTCTTGCATTTCAAAGATGATTGAACAAAAACTATATAAAAAATGTGTTTTTTGTTTGTATTATCTTTTACCAGATCTAATGTGTTATATTCTACTACATGAATTTCACATTTTCACAAGTGTTTCCTTCCACAATTGTTTCCTTTCAAATGGTATCAAGAATATGCATATCCTTGCTGAGCTACCGGGAGAGTTGGGAATGTCATTTTATGCGAAAATTGAAAAAAAGCACGAGAGCAAAAGGCTCTGAATTTATGAACTGACAATCTGACAACTCTGAATTTACAAACGCCATGAGCTCATGGAGCGCACTTGGCACTCCAGAGTGAATTTAGGAACGCACCAAGGTGATTAACAACCTGAACATGTGAAAGTGAATGGACGAAAAGTAAGTATACCAAGTCCAAGTACAAACCTGGAATGTATCAACCACCCTGTGTAAGAACTCAATGACAAAGAGTGGCGGCACCTCGCTCTGAATAACTGCCACAAAGTAAATGCGGTGCCTTAGCACACTGATTAGGCAGTGGTGTGGGGTCGGGATGACTGGGGGCACGTTCTCCGGCTCGCTGGCGCGCTCTTGCGCCTCGAAAAAGTAGTCGCACACGGAGCGGCTCACAACGCTCTTCCAGTGCTTCTCCAGGAAAATGTCCCCCGAGGAGTTCACGAGGAACAGGCTGTGGATCATTTTGGCTGGAGGGTGAGACAGAAAAATAACAAATATTTAGCTAGCGACTCAAACGATTCTAGTTATACCATCCTTGCAGTTGGAATACAATATACATTTGAGTTACATAGCGCTTGTGGTACTCTCAATATAGACATACATCTATGATGAGTGACAATGTAACTTGTGATGTGGAGAAAGGGATAGGACAGGTCACAGGCGAAACCGTTTCATTAAATATTCGGCTGTGCTATCAGGTTCCGCCGTGGACGGCCGTAATATCAGTAGGCATGCACACGAACCTGTGAAATAAGATGACTACAGATGATGGTGATATATGGTGTTTTACTGGACGATAGGCCTGCCTCTGTATTCTTACAACATCCCCTACTCACCGTTGTCTTGTGACAGCAGGCGAGCGCCGTCATACAGCGATGATGAAAACGGAATTATTCATGGCTTGCTCTCAATATTTTAGTGCTATTCCTTATATTTATAACGTGTAATTACTTACCGGTGTCAATCTATTTGTGTTTTCGTCTCGCTTTCGTCTTTTTTCAATGAAAGATTAGAGAAGGCCGTCGCTTGTTCTCAGTTAGCTGGCCTGAATGACGAGAAATCTGACACGAGATAGGACCAATCGGAGACGAAAAAAAGCAAGAATGCCCTCCTCTCCCAAATAGTGATTGGTCCATAGTGCGGAGGTTCGTGCCTGGCAGTACCACTCGGAACTCAATTGTAATTGGACAACGCCCAGTAAACACAGGCTGAACATGCACCTTGATTGGCTAAACGGCACCGTCGTGTCTGACATTTTGTGTCAAGACATCGTCCACGGATCATATCAGATTTCATTTTGTGGATACATTTTGTGGATACAAAATATATATATTTCCAATGAATAAAATGTAATGGAAAATAATTAACTTGGTTACACTGAAACCACCATGTATCTAATATATCAAACCCATAGCCCATGGGAGGGGTAAAATCTATATATTTTTTAAAGTGTAGGCTTTTTGAATATACATGTGTATACAATTTACATCATTGGCACTTACATACTGTATGTGAAATGGAGATAAATTGGCCTACTGTTAAATCAGAATATAATTGGTCCCTTTGGTAGTGTTTTCCATATGTGAGTCTGTAAATATGATAAATTGGATAATGGACTCACTCATATTGAAGATGTCTTATCAAGTAGATAGCCGTTTATGGGGGTGATTGGCAATTTTCTTCAAATGGATCCTTTAAATGGATGCCAAAAAATGTATTTGCATTCAGTCTGACCTTTTGCAGTCACAGACTAGCTTCTGATCCACTCTTATACTGAACAAAAATATAAATGCAACTTTTTTTTATTTAACTAGGCAAATCAGTGAAAAACAAATTATTATTTACAATGACGGCCTACCCCGCCAAACCCGGATGACGCTGGACCAATTGTGCGCCGCCCTATGGGACTCCCAATCACACCCGGATGTGATGCAGCCAGGATTCAAACCAGGTACTGCTGAGATGCAGTGTCTTAGATCACTGCACCACTCGGGAGCCTAACATGTAAAGTGTTGGTCCCATGTTACATGAGCTGAAATAAAAGATCCCATGTGTTTCATATACACAAAAAAGCTTATTTCTCTCAAATGTTGTGCACAAATTAGTTTACATCCCTGTTAGTGAGCATTTCTCCTTTGCCAAGATAATACATCCACCTGACAGGTGTAGCTTCTTCTTCAGTGGTGTTTATCGCCACCCTATGAGACTCCCAACCACGGCCAGTTATAATACAGCCTGGATTCGAATCAGGGTGTCTGTAGACGCCTCTAGCACTGAGATGCAGTGCCTTAGACCACTGCGCCACAAAATCCTGCCAGCCTGTCCCGTTTCTTAAAAAATATAAAATATTTGAGACTGTCTAATGACGTTCTACTCAATATACTCTTTATACTAATTTCCTGTATCCCCTTCTCCCTCATACTAGATCTCAACTGCTCTCTTTCTCTCTGATACTGCCCACACTGTAGCAATACATGCTCCAATGTCTCTGTTTCCTGGCAACAATCACACTTTCCTGTTGGATGATTTCCTATCACATTTAAGGACTTATTCAACTGGCTGTGTCCCACCCTTAATGTTGTAAAAATAGCCTCCCCAACTTCCCTCTGTATTTGAAATAAATGCCTGCTCTTAGTATCTCTATTCCACTGCTCCTGCCATCTCTGCAACATCACTGTCTATATCAGGCTTTTTGCCTCTGCCTTGCTCATTGAAACTACAACATCGCCACTTCTAAGTGCTTGTTTAGCCAGTACATCAACTGCCTCGTTCCCCTCCACCCCCACATGGGCTGGGACCCAAGTAAATCTGATTTGTATATCCATCTGTCTAATCCTGCCATGGGCTTGTAGCACCTCACAAAGCAGGTCTTGTCTGCTACATGACCTAAAGGACTGTAGATTCATTAACACTGCACATGAATCAGAGCAAATAACTTCTGGCTGGACTTCCTCCACCCACTGCAAGGCCAAGAGTGTGTCCATCAGCTCCACTGTATATACAGCCAGATGATCTATAATACATGTCCTTACTTCCACCCCACATTCCTGCACTACAAATGCTGACCCAGTACTTCCTGTCCTTGGATCTTTTGAACCATCTGTGTAAATGGCCACAAAATCCTGATACACAGTATCCAGATGTCTTTTAAACAAACCAGATGGATCAACACCGTCCCTATCTTTCTGTAGTCTCTCCAAGACAGGTGTGGCATATCAGGATGCTGATTAAACAGCATGATCATTGCACAGCTGCACGTTGTGCTGGGGACAATAAAAGGCCACTCTAAAATGTGCAGTTTTTTCACACAACACAATGCCACAGATGTCAAGTTTTGAGGGAGTGTGCAATTGGCATGCTGACTGCAGGAATGTCCACCAGAGCTGTTGCCAGAGAATTGAATGTTAATTTCTCTACCATAAACAGAGTTGGGTAGGTTACTTTCTAAATGTAATCTATCCAAAATTGTCATCAGTAACTCAACTTTTTGACTACCCAAACTCAGTAATGTAAATCTGATTACATTCAGTTATTAAGAAGCATTAGAAGACGAAAAATGTATGTTACCAATTGAATGTCATCTTTTGCAGGATAAATCAGTGTTAACGTTTACATAGCTGGACATATATTGATGTATAGCTTTACATGAATATATCATTTATAAGTCCAAAAATGGATCAGTAACTACAGATTTCCCATTTAAGTCTCTAAAAAGTGTGCGAGTTTGAGCCTGTGTCCATTAGGCCTATTGATATTTATTTTTCTATCAGCATGAATTAGATTGAACAATAAAAACCCCACTTTTATTCCATAGGTTTGGATCCACACTATACGGCTGTTGGAAGAGTGCATTTTTCACTGAATGTCCACTGGTTTCAAAAACAATGATTGATAGGCAGCTTAAACTTCTTGAATTCAAACATTATTGGGTTCAAATACACATTTAGATTTGTGAACAGCCATCCACAACCACAATCTGTAAGGAACAAATAGCTAAATGAGAGCAGCAGTGTGATTCACATCAATGCGCTATGTAGATATCAATAATAAGTGAGATCCATATCGCTGTAGACTACAGTCGTGGCCAAAAGTTTTGAGAATGACACAAATATTAATTTCCACAAATTTTGCTGCTTCAGTGTCTTTAGATATTTTTGTCAGATGTTACTATGGAATACTGAAGTATAATTACAAGCATTTCATAAAGGCTTTTATTGACAATTACATGACGTTGATGCAAAGAGTCAATATTTGCAGTGTTGACCCTTCTTTTTCAAGACCTCTACAATCCGCCCTGGCATGCTGTCAATTAACTTCTGGGCCACATCCTGACTGATGGCAGCCCATTCTTGTCAGAATTTGTGGGTTTTTGTTTGTCCACCCGCCTCTTGAGGATTGACCACAAGGATGGGATTAAGGTCTGGGGAGTTTCCTGGCCATGGACCCAAAATATCGATGTTTTGTTCCCCGAGCCACTTAGTTATCACTTTTGCCTTATGGCAAGGTGCTCCATCATGCTGGAAAAGGCATTGTTCGTCACCAAACTGTTCCTGGATGGTTGGGAGAAGTTGCTCTCGGAGGATGTGTTGGTACCATTCTTTATTCATGGCTGTGTTCTTAGGCAAAATTGTGAGTGAGCCCACTCCCTTGGCTGAGAAGCAACCCCACACATGAATGGTCTCAGGATGCTTTACTGTTGGCATGACACAGGACTGATGGTAGCGCTCACCTTGTCTTCTCTGGAAAAAAGCTTGTCCGGATGCCCCAAACAATCGGAAAGGGGATTCATCAGAGAAAACGACTTGACCCCAGTCCTCAGCAGTCCAATCCCTGTACCTTTTGCAGAATATCAATCTCTCCCTGATGTTTTTCCTGGAGAGAAGTGGCTTCTTTGCTGCCCTTCTTGATACCAGGCCATCCTCCAAGTCTTTGCCTCACTGTGCGTGCAGATGCACTCACACCTGCCTGCTGCCATTCCTGAGCAAGCTCTGTACTGGTGGTGCCCCGATCCCGCAGCTGAATCAACTTTAGGAGACTGTTCTGGCGCTTGCTGGACTTTCTTGGGCACCCTGAAGCCTTCTTCACAATTGAACCGCTCTCCTTGAAGTTCTTGATGATCCGATAAATGTTTTTTTTAGGTACAGTCTTACTGGCAGAAATATCCTTGTCTGTGAAGCCCTTTTTGTGCAAAGCAATGACGGCACATGTTTCCTTGCAGGTAACCATGGTTGACAGAGGAAGAACAATGATTCCAAGCACCACTCTCCGTTTGAAGCTTCCAGTCTGTTATTCGAACTCAATCAGCATGACAGAGTGATCTCCAGCCTTGTCCTCGTCAACACTCACACCTGTGTTAACGAGAGAATCACTGACATGTCAGCTGGTCCTTTTGTGGCAGGGCTGAAATGCAGTGGAAATGTTTTTTTGGGGGATTCAGTTAATTTGCATGGCAAAGAGGGATTTAGCAATTCATCTGATCACTCTTCATAACAGTCTGGAGTATATGCAAATTGCCATCATACAAACTGAGGCAGCAGACTTTGTTAAATGAATATTTGTGTCATTCTCAAAACTTTTGGCCACGACTGTACACCACTGCTGTCATCCTTACCTCCAAACCTTTATTCAAATTGGATAATCTTTTGATGCTGACAGCAGTCACACCATTGGAAGACAGCTTGGATTGTAGCCTACAAAAACCTAATTCCTGCTCTTTTCCCACGATCCATCAAACATATTTGGTGTGTCATCATAGTGGTCAGGCTTACTCAGGTGGGTTTGCTGGTAAAGTAACAGATCAGTTACCATTTTTTTTGTAATCTGTTACTTCCCAACCCTGACAATAAATCACCTCCAACGTCGTTTTAGAGAATTTGGAAGTACGTCCGACCGGCCTTAACTGCAGACCACACGTTACCACGCCAGCCCAGGACTTCCACATCCAGCTTCTTCACCTGCAGGATTGTCTGAGACCAGCCAACTGGACATTTGGAGTATTTCTTTCTGTAATAAATCCTTTTGTGGGGAAAAACTCATTCTGATTGGCCCAGTCATGTGAAATTCATAGATTAGGGCTTAACTGACTGATTACCTTATATGAACTGTAACTCATTGAAATTGTTTATTTTTGTTCGGTATATATATGAGCCAGCTTCACATAGCAAATAAGAATTGAAATCAATTAATTTCTGGTTAAAGTGAGAAAATCACTGCCAAGGAGCAGCAATTATTAAAAGTCCGAACAATAGATAAAAAAAAATAACATGACAACATACATGGCTCAACATAATTTATTTTTGTTTTATGTTAAAATGTACAGAGTTCTTTGAAAGTACTTGCTAAGAAAGAAAAACAAATAAATGGAAATACATACAGGGACAAAGTAGAGAGACAGAGGCAGCAGGGCACTATAAACCATCGCTATGCACCCAGCCAGCCTCACCTCTATCTTGTACTCTCTTAGCTCACAATGCACCATGTACAATTACAAAGGATACAAAAAGGGAAGCGATATAAACAGACAAATATACTGAGCTCATTTTTACATGCCTCTTAAAACGCAAGGAAGTCGTCCTATACACACACACACACAAAGAAAATCAAAACAAAAGAACGGCTAAGTGGCCTTCAGATATGTTTTTTCCTTTTGTTTTAAAATAGCATTAATATACTACACAAAGATAGAAAACTCTAGAGATGAGATGGAATGGAGAGGTTAAAAGGCATCTTAAATTCACTAAAAGTGAGATTTTTTTTTTGTTTTGAATTTCTTAATAATATTACCTCAAGAGTCGAGCTAAAAAATGTAGTTTTTTTCCTGAAACAGAAGTGAAAAAAATGACAGTACCAATGTCAGAATATTTATTTTTTATATTATAGAAAAAACATTCTCTACAATAGGTTTTCTAAAGTCAAAAAGAGTCAGCTTGTGTCATAAAAGAAAGCTGCCCAGTCTGATAAAGTTCAGAGAAATTAAAAAAACAAAAAAACAAATAATATATGAAAACGTCAGGTCTAAGAAAAGCATCTTCATTTTGACTTTGAATACTGGAACATTGAGACAACTGGGTCAATTCCTCCACCACCCGTCCCATCCTAACACAGTGACCATCCAGATGTCTGTGTGTGTGGGGGGGCAAGGCGTACACAATGCACAGTATTTGGCATTGGCCACCTCTCCGTATGTCAATGGTCCATAGAGCGCAGACATCTCTACTAATCAATGGAAGTGCACTGCAGACTTGCACAGATTGACTCCTTTTAACAGAAAACAGTGTTCAGAGAGGATGCCTTGACCTCGGTTTGTGGGTTACTAACACTTGAATGAAGTGGCTCAGCTCATTTCCAACAGCTGGTTTTCCTTAAAGCAGTGAGTTACTCCACCTGGCAGACCTCATCTCTTTCCCTGGAAGGTAAACTGCATGGGGATGACAGACATACACCTAGCCTAATAATAGCCTTCTGTAGAGTGTGACCAACATTATTATTTTTTTAAAATAAAATGTAAGTGCTGCAATGTCTTTTGCCTGCCACTGAGGGGAGACTAGCTGGCTCACTGACTGACAATGCTGGACTGTGAATCGACAGGAAGTAGCAGAATATTTACATCGAAACATTCCAGAACGAACAGCTACAGCATCCTGGGTGGAGTGGTGCCCCCCCCCAGATACACACCCTCCTACCAGGAAGACAGACTCCTGACACTGTTGTGACACTTAGGACCCATGAATCTCAACTCTGAGACTGAAGTGCCCCGGCTCACCAAGTGGCAATGGAGAGGTGTGTGTGTGTGAGTGTGTGTGTGAGAGTGAGAGAGAGTGTGTGTGTGTGTGGGCGCTAGAGGGTGTACCACCAATTCAGTATGCCTTACTTCAAGACCAAAGCATAGAGAGGTTGGACTGCACGCAAGTTGTTTTCAACGGTTGTCAAAATAAAAACAATGAAAGTATTCAAATATATTGAAAGAAATGTCCATCTACAATTATAATCAGTCTCTTTTTTTCCAAGTTAAGGCTTCCTATGTCAATTACAATATTGTGTGCATGGTTTAATATATTTAGTTAACCTCTCAGTTTTGACAATGTAAGGTCCTCCAAAGTCCATGTTTCAGCCCATCTTCTTCCTCCTCCACTCTCCTCCCAGTAAACAGTGGAGGGGAGCCTTCCGTTAGCGTAGAAACTGTGCCAGAGAGGAGCGTGTCGTGTAGGTCTGACTAGACTAGTGCAGTCTGCCAGACAGTACCAGAGGTCCAGTTACACGTTATGTATCGTGCCAGCATACTCCCTACACAGCCAGCTTGGGGGTGGGGGATGAATCCAACTGAATAGAACAAAATTACACATACAAAACATTGAAAATAGTCTCCCCTTGCTCTCCCCTTATGCTCGCTCTGGCTTTGGAGAGGGTGGATTCAACACCAAGTAATACAGTAAAGAGAGGCGACAGCAGAGTCCCTCCCTACATCAGAGTGCCAGGTCGGAGAGTGTCCCCCATCTCTTCAGAGCTGCGGCGTTGCTGTGGGGTTCTCTACTCATCTGCTCATGTAAGGCGACTGTTTGGGGACGCCGGCGTAACTGTGGTGGGTGGGGCCCGTGTACATCATGTTGCCGTGGTGATTGGGCTGCATAGGCTGCTGCGGGTACCCCTGCCCCCCCATCATGCCCATCTGCATTTGCATGGGGTACTGGGCGGGCTGGTTCATGTAAGGGGGGTTCCCATGGTAACCGCTGTTCATCATAGGCTGTGGCATGCGGTAGCCGGCCGACATGGCGTTCAGCTGGTTCATGTTCATGGTGTTGTAACCGGCCGGCGTGGGCATGAGGTTGGGCATCATACTGCGCTGCACGGCCAGGGTACGGGGCGAGCCTTGCATGGCCACGGACCCAGAGCTGCGGCCGTACAGCTGCTGCTGGTGCGGGGAGGGAGCGGGGGCCAGCTGGGCCTTGGAGCGGATGGCGATGTGGCCCTTCACTGTGGCCATCTGGCCCTGCAGCCTCTGGGTGTGGGGCGGGGGAGGCAGGCCAATGTTGCCTGTGGGCATGTTGCACTGCAGCTGCAGGGAGCCCAGGTTCATGGAGCCAGAGCTCATTTGTGGAGGGGGGCTCATGGTGGCCTGGCCCTGGGTTAAGGGAGGGTGTGGTGAGGGGGAAAGCTGGGCCAGACCGGGGTTAGACAGAGAAACACTGGTGGCGTATGATGTGACAGAGGCCGAGTGCGAGTAGGGCATGGCGTGGGGGTCCATGATGGTGTTGGTGAGCTGCTGCAGCTTAGCCAGGCTGAACGTGGCCGAGGGCTGGGGGTAACCCCCTGCACCAAAGTCCTGGCCCATCCGCTCGTAGAGGCTGCGGCCCCCACCCTGGGAGGCACTCTCAGGGATCTCCATGATCATTGGCGTGGAGCCAAAGCCATTCCCCATACTGCACTGGGATAGGGGCTGCTGCTGCTGGGGCGTGTGGGGGTTTGGAGGGGCCGAGGGCTGGGGGTTGGGAGCCTGCTGCTGCTGAGGGGGCTGCTGCACTTTTTTCTGGGACTGCTGGCTGGCGCTGGGCGGCCTCTCGTTCACAAAGCTCTGAGGGGACTTGATGCCTTGGTGGGTGTTAACAGACGGCGGACGGGGTGGCAGCGGAGGCTGAGACACACTGTTGTTGCCACCCATGTTGGCTCCCGGACCATTATTGGGCCCTGGCCCGGTCTGTTGGATGAGGCTGCAGCTGCCCATGGCGAGCTGTGATGTCACGGCGCCGCTGGGAGACGTGAGGCCGGGCGCCGGGACAAAGGAGCAGCTGTTGCCCTGTGAGGAGGGCGTGGCCGAGTTAGAGGAAGAGCCCGCCGCCGACGAGGTCGAGGCGACCGCATGGTTACCGCTGTTGTTCCCTCCCCCGCTGCCCATGGTGGAATCGTAGCTGCTGGGATTGTCATAGTTCTCTGTGGTGCTCTCGATGCTACCCAGGTCACTGAATCCACTGTCCACCACCTGCTGGGAGTGGTCCGACACCGACGGCACGTCCATCATGGGACTGGTCTCCATGTTCTGCAGGGACGGTGCTGACAGAGAGCTGGGGTGCTCAGGGGTGATCTGGGTGTACACCCCTCCCCCTGTTCCCCCAGTAGGGCCTGGCGTGCCCTCTCTCTGCTGCCCCAGCCCAGACTCCATCACCCCTCCTGGAGTCACGCCTGCTGGGCTGTTGACGGAGCGGACTGATTGGCTGGGTAAGGGGGTCATGGGGGGGTTGGTATGGGGTAGGGGGCTGCTGTGTTGGGAGGTTCCACACTCCTCCACCAAAGCCAGGTGGGTAGCCTCCTCCTCTGTCTCCCCGGCGTGGCTGTAGCTCTGCAGGGTGCGGCAGGCGGCCAGCGTCTCTTCACAATCCTGGTAGGCTCCGTGGGAGACCCCGTGGCTCTCTGGCTCCTCGTCCTGGGCCTCTCCCTGGGTCAGAGACTGGACCGCCTGCACCGTCTCCAGGTCCAGCTCGTTGTTGTGGTGGTGCTGGCCGTGGTGGGACCCATGGTGGTGGGTCAGCTCCTCCTTGAAGGAGTCGGGGTGCTGATGGGGGTGTGGGTGCTGGTGGGGGTGCTGGGGCTCAATCAGCACCGTGACAGCCTTGTCCTCGGGGTGCAGCGGCTGCTGCTCTAGGGGCTCGGAGGGGACTGAGATGGCTGTCACAGTCTCCACCGCCGCAGCTGCCGCTGCTGACTCCTCCGCCTCTCGCCGCCGCCTCCTCTCGTCCTGTGCTGCGTCCAGCGGCCGGCACTTCACCTCCTGCAGCTCCTCCTCCGCCTCTTCGTCGTTCTCCTCTTCGTCCTCCTCCTCTTGCTTGCTGACATAGGCATCTCTGGCCTGCACGCTTCCCTGCATGTCTAAAAAACCTTCCCCACCCTGGGGTTCCTCTTTGACGGGCGGAGAGCAGGCGGGGGAGGCAGGCTCTTCCTCCTCCTCAGAGTCCTGGCTCTTCCTCTTCTTGCTGTTGCTCTTGTCCTCCAGGTGTCCGTCTCCTTCGTCATCTGCATCATGGTCTTCGCTGCGTCTGCTCCCCGAGCCTGGCATTGCCACGGTCCTCCTGCTGCTGCTGCCCAGGCTTGCACACTCCTCGTCCTCCCTCTCCTCGTCTTCCTCATCCTCCCTGTCAGCCATGTCTCTGTTCTTGTCTGGCCTGCTGGGCTGGGGGGCACTGGGGCCTCCGGTAGAAGACGGGGAGAGCAGGGAGCGGGTCGGTGGATGGCTCTGTTTGTCCTCTACCCAGCCCCTCTCTGTCTCCTCCTCCTCTGGCTCCGAGACAGGGAGCGGCTTAGGGACGGGTTGTTGTAGCAGGGATGGGTTTTTGGGCGGTCGCCCCCGCCTCTTGGGGATCTTCTGCTCCACGGGCTTGGGGGGGTAGTCGTCCTCTTCATCAGAGTCTTTGCGTTTGTCATTGTCGGTAGCTGCAGCTCTGGAGGACCTCTTGCAGGCTCGGTCCTCTAGCTGCTTGGGATGCTTGTCTAGCTGCTGCCCCCCTCCCAGACCCAGCCTCGGTCGCTCTGCCTCCTGCCTCTTGGCCTCCTCCTGGGCCCGCTGTAGGTACCAGCTCCGGGGCTTGGGGCCCGGCTTCATCTTGACCTTGGGGGGCGGAGGGTCGCCCGAGGTGGTCAGACTGGTGTCCCCTGCGTTCTGGTTGGCCCCGCTGCCAGGTGGTATGCCCGGCCATTTTCTCAAGTGCAGGGGCTTGCGGGGCTTGCCCTTGGGCCAGCCTTTCTTCTTCTTGACGGGGGACTCTGGGGTGTCTGCGGAGGCCGTGGGCTCTGGGTTCCGTAGGGAGGCAACTGACTTCAGAACAGGAGTGGGTTCTATACGAGAACAGAGGGAGAGAGATATCCATTGTTACACGTACAGATCTACTCAAGCAAGTACTGTATATCAATGACTAGCTACTGTACACCTACCTATACATTGCTACATACAGTGGGGCAAAAAAGTATTTAGTCAGCCACCAATTGTGCAAGTTCTCCCACTTAAAAAGATGAGGCCTGTAATTTTCATCATACAGTGCCGTGCGAAAGTATTCGGCCCCCTTGAACTTTGCGACCTTTTGCCACATTTCAGGCTTCAAACATAAAGATATAAAACTGTATTTTTTTGTGAAGAATCAACAACAAGTGGGACACAATCATGAAGTGGAACGACATTTATTGGATATTTCAAACTTTTTTAACAAATCAAAAACGAAAAAATTGGGCGTGCAAAATTATTCAGCCCCCTTAAGTTAATACTTTGTAGCGCCACCTTTTGCTGCGATTACAGCTGTAAGTCGCTTGGGGTATGTCTCTATCAGTTTTGCACATCGAGAGACTGAATTTTTTTCCCATTTCTCCTTGCAAAACAGCTCGAGCTCAGTGAGGTTGGATGGAGAGCATTTGTGAACAGCAGTTTTCAGTTCTTTCCACAGATTCTCGATTGGATTCAGGTCTGGACTTTGACTTAGCCATTCTAACACCTGGATATGTTTATTTTTGAACCATTCCATTGTAGATTTTGCTTTATGTTTTGGATCATTGTCTTGTTGGAAGACAAATCTCCGTCCCAGTCTCAGGTCTTTTGCAGACTCCATCAGGTTTTCTTCCAGAATGGTCCTGTATTTGGTTCCATCCATCTTCCCATCAATTTTAACCATCTTCCCCTGTCCCTGCTGAAGAAAAGCAGGCCCAAACCATGATGCTGCCACCACCATGTTTGACAGTGGGGATGGTGTGTTCAGGGTGATGAGCTGTGTTGCTTTTACGCCAAACATAACGTTTTGCATTGTTGCCAAAAAGTTCAATTTTGGTTTCATCTGACCAGAGCACCTTCTTCCACATGTTTGGTGTGTCTCCCAGGTGGCTTGTGGCAAACTTTAAACAACACTTTTTATGGATATCTTTAAGAAATGGCTTTCTTCTTGCCACTCTTCCATAAAGGCCAGATTTGTGCAATATACGACTGATTGTTGTCCTATGGACAGAGTCTCCCACCTCAGCTGTAGATCTCTGCAGTTCATCCAGAGTGATCATGGGCCTCTTGGCTGCATCTCTGATCAGTCTTCTCCTTGTATGAGCTGAAAGTTTAGAGGGACGGCCAGGTCTTGGTAGATTTGCAGTGGTCTGATACTCCTTCCATTTCAATATTATCGCTTGCACAGTGCTCCTTGGGATGTTTAAAGCTTGGGAAATCTTTTTGAATCCAAATCCAGCTTTAAAACTTCTTCACAACAGTATCTCGGACCTGCCTGGTGTGTTCCTTGTTCTTCATGATGCTCTCTGCACTTTTAGCGGACCTCTGAGATTATCACATTGCAGGTGCATTTATACGGAGACTTGATTACACACTGGTGGATTGTATTTATGATCATTAGTCATTTAGGTCAACATTGGATCATTCAGAGATCCTCACTGAACTTCTGGAGAGAGTTTGCTGCACTGAAAGTAAAGGGGCTGAATAATTTTGCACGCCCAATTTTTCAGTTTTTGATTTGTTAAAAAAGTTTGAAATATCCAATAAATGTCGTTCCACTTCATGATTGTGTCCCACTTGTTGTTGATTCTTCACAAAAAAATACAGTTTTATATCTTTATGTTTGAAGCCTGAAATGTGGCAAAAGGTCGCAAAGTTCAAGGGGGCCGAATATTTTCGCAAGGCACTGTAGGTACACTTCAACTATGACAGACAAAATAAGAGAAGAAAATCCAGAAAATCACATTGTAGGATTTTTTATTTATTTATTTGCAAATTATGGTGGAAAATAAGTATTTGGTCAATAACAAAAGTTTCTCAATACTTTGTTATATACCCTTTGTTGGCAATGAGAGAGGTCAAACGTTTTCTGTAAGTCTTCACAAGGTTTTCACACACTGTTGCTGGTATTTTGGCCCATTCCTCCATGCAGATCTCCTCTAGAGCAGTGATGTTTTGGGGCTGTTACTGGGCAACACGGACTTTCAACTCCCTCCAAAGATTTTCTATGGGGTTGAGATCTGGAGACTGGCTAGGCCACTCCAGGACCTTGAAATGCTTCTTAGGAAGCCACTCCTTCGTTGCCCGGGCGGTGTGTTTGGGATCATTGTCATGCTGAAAGACCCAGCCACGTTTCATCTTCAATGCTCTTGCTGATGGTAGGCTTTGTTAATTTGGTCCCAGCTCTCTGCAGGTCATTCACTAGGTCCCCCCGTGTGGTTCTGGGATTTTTGCTCACCGTTCTTGTGATCATTTTGACCCCACGGGGTGAGATCTTGCGTGGAGCCCTAGATCGATGGAGATTATCAGTGGTCTTGTATGTCTTCCATTTCCTAATAATTGCTCCCACAGTTGATTTCTTCAAACCAAGCTGCTTACCTATTGCAGATTCAGTCTTCCCAGCCTGGTGCAGGTCTACAATTTTGTTGCTTGTGTCCTTTGACAGCTCTTTGGTCTTGGCCATAGTGGAGTGTGACTGTTTGAGGTTGTGGACAGGTGTCCTTTATACTGATAACAAGTTCAAACAGGTGCCATTAATACAGGTAACGAGTGGAGGACAGAGGAGCCTCTTAAAGAAGAAGTTACAGGTCTGTGAGAGCCAGAAATCTTGCTTGTTTGTAGGTGACCAAATACTTATTTTCCACCATAATTTGCAAATAAATTCATTAAAAATCCTACAATGTGATTTTCTGGATTTTTCCCCCCTCATTTTGTCTGTCATAGTTGAAGTGTACCTATGATGAAAATTACAGGCCTCTCATCTTTTTAAGTGGGAGAACTTGCACAATTGGTGGCTGACTAAATACTTTTTTGCCCAACTGTAAATAACTGCTCTGTTAGCCCTGTGGACTCACCGTCCTCCTCAGACTCTGTGAGACTGGCTCGTCGGCCCCGCTTGGCCGTAGGGTCCGTGTGTCGGAGGGCGGAGCGGCCCGGGGGGTAGCGCCTCAGGGGGGTCTCCTCCTCCAGCCGGGGCATTGGCCTCTCAGAGTCAGAGTCCACGAAGGGCTCATCTAGCACCTCTGTGGTCTCGGAGATGGTCTCGGTCACCACGCTGCTATGGGCGTGGCTGTGGCTGTGGCTGCGCTGACGCATGCGCCTCTTCCTCAACGGTTTCTGGGGAGACATGGAAAAGCTATTGAAAACAGTAAAACGTTGCAAGCAGAAAGTGTGAATTTCTTATTTTGGAAGAGGTCAACACACGTTACTAATGTTTCTTTCGAGGTCACAACGTTCTTATCATTTGGAGTGACCTATATCAAGCAGTTCAGCAGATCCAGTCTTTCCATTCACCTTGCATTTGAGCCCCATGGTGGGTTTTGTGAGGATGGGTGGGGAGTGATCCCCCGTCTCCACGTCATCGTCGCCATCCTCTTCCTCGCTGCTTTCACTGAAGCAGTTCCGTCTGACCGGCGACAGGTCGCTGAGCCTGGGTGACAGGGGCAACTGGGGCAAGGCCTCCCCGGGCCCCTCACTCAGCCTGCGCTTGGAGCCCCTCTTCTTCCTGGGAGGCCGCCCTCTGCTGCGTGGGGGTGGGACAACAGATTGCCTGCCAAGCATCTCCAGGGGCCTGATGGTGCCTGTAGAATCTGCCTGCTGCCTGTCTGAGGAGAAGAGGGAGGGTGGGCTGCTGCCGAATGTGGGGCTGGCATTAGTGCCCTCAGTTCTGTCCTCCTCCTCCTCATCATCATCATCATCCTGCACTTCCACCCGGCTCTTTGGGGGTCGTCCCGGGCCCGGCCGCCTCTCGGCCCGCGGCCCATCCTTCACCTTGCCCCAGGGCCAGTTCTTGGGCGGGCGGCCCCTGCCCCGGCGCTCTCCGTTGGCGGGGGGAGGGGGGCGGTGGTCGGGGATGGGCAAAGGGCAGCGGACTGGGGAGGAGGCCGGAGAGCTTTGGCTAGCGGGGAACCCCGGGAAGCACTTTCTCTCCTCTTCTTCCTCGCCTCCTCGGATGAGCCAGGAGAACGGAGACACCTTGTGGCTAGGCTTGATCTGTTTCAAAATATAAAATTAACTCCATAATGTACCACCCTAATACACACAGTATTGTCATTTCTTTTAGAACCTGAAGCGTCATTATCCTCACCTCCTTGCAGGTGTCCTCCTCTCCCTCCTCCTCCTCCTCCTCTCCCTCCGACACCACAGTGTTGGTGATGATGACGGGGGTCCAGCGGAGAGAGTCAGGGTCCACCTCTAGCAGCCGGGGCCTGGCGATGAGGCGAACCATGTGGGTGGACACCAGCTTCTCCTTGCGCACCAGGACTAGCCTACAGGACAGGGGGACAGAGACAGGGGAGGTCAAGGTGTTGTTCAGACAGATGGGTAAAACCCCACAGGGAGGGAAGAACCACTCTGAACAAATAACTCCCAAACAGACACGTGTTCCATGCTGTAGAATAGTCTTGTCAGCTTTCAAATGGCCTTGGTAGCCAGCATGTCGTTGAATTTGTGACGGCATCGTGGTTACGCCTCTGACGGTGCGAGCGCATGTCTCACCGCTCCCCTCTCTGCTCCAGCATGTTGAGGTGGTGCAGCGTGGCGGTGATGTCCTGGGGGCAGATGCCCGTGACCTTGCTGAGGCGTCGGATGGTGAGCTGGCGGTCTCGGACCTCATGGAGACACTCCAGCACCACGCTGCGCCAATAGGCCGTGTAGGACAGCCGCCCCAAGTCTGACAGGGGCTTCTCTGGGGAGCCGGGCTGGCCCTCCCGCTTGGACAGCAGGTAGCCTGGAGGGGAGAGGAGAGAGAGACGGGAGCGGGCGGAGAACAAAGTTCATTTTAAAAATCAGTCGGTGGCACGAGGCGCATTTACATTTGACGGCATTTCTGTCTGACTATTGGTGTATACGATTCAGTCAGACCGTGTGAAATAAATTCATGCTACCTTTTCTACCACTACTTGCCCTGTTACTACATGATAGTGGTCCAGCTTTTCCACAGAATAACCAACACCTTCTAAACCATCCAATTCAACCAGCTAAGCAGAGTAGGAAGGGGTCAATGCGGTTTTGATTATTCAGCTCAACAAGGAATTGGACCGGACGTTATTCATTACAGGCACTTTGAGTCAGATTCCAACATGTTGCTAGTTCAATTGAATGGGATTGACTGCTATTCCGATGGCATTGACCAAGAACTCTACAGCAGTTTAGAACCCCTGCTTCGGCATCAACGAGGTCTGGGGAGCGGAGGTAAGAGCCTGGCTGAGAGCCTGAGTGGAGCTCCTTACTGAAGTCGATGAGGAAGCGGCCGTAGCCCTTGCGCTGGTACTGGGGAAGAATCATGATGCAGGACACGTTGTACTTCTGTTGACAGTGTTTCTCCTGGAGAGGAGAGAGAGAGAGGTAGAGTGGTAGAGAGAGTAGGCATGGAAACACACTCAGAGCAAGCCTGTGCTAGTACATACAGCAGGAGTCTTGTGAGCGTGGTAAGATAATTGCTGTGTTTTGGCCGATTCCAGGAGCACCTGCAGCCGTAGACAGACAGACAGGGGGGTGAGACAGCATCAAAGCAGTGGTGGTTTCTCTGCATACAGAGGGATTCCCCCGGAGTAGAAGGAAGGTGCGTCTAGACCAGGGTTCCCCGGAGAGCTACCGTCCAATTGGTTATCACCAATCTAGCACAGCTGATTCTAATAATTAGCTGGTTGATAAACTGAAAAATCAGGTCAGTTACATTGGGTTGGAGCAAAAAACCTACAGGAGGGTAGCTCTCCAGGAACAGGGTTGGAGAGCCCTGGTGTAGACACCGACCTAAAGACACATTGTCGTTGAATTTGTGATGGCGTCATGATTTTGACTGTGTGTGCATGTCTCACCACTCCCCTCTCTGCTCCAGTATGAGGTGGTGCAGCGCGGCGGTGATGTCCTGGGAGCAGCGCAATAGTGTGTGTGTGTGTGTGTGTACTAAGATAATTGCTGTGTTTTGGCAGGCAGCCTATGTGAATAGGAGCCCCTACATCCATACAGACACGGGGGAGACAGAGAAAGTGTCAAAGCAGCTGTGGTCGTTGCTCTGCACACGGAGGGATTCACCAGAGTTAAACGAAGGTGCACCTAGACAGTGATCTACAGACAGTTTGGGCTTTTCCACTCGGAACGGTTAAGGTTAGGATTTTTGGGATGGTAAGCTGGTCCTAGATCTGTACCTAAAAAAACTTGTGGGTTCACCCTGTTGTGTTTCCTAATGTACAACTTCCTCCAGGACTGACGCAAGAGGTGGAGTTCGCCCCCATTGGTTTGCGTTACATAAATCAATGTTTTTTTCCCTGTGATCGAATAAACATTGCATCTCGGCCCCTTTTCAATGCAGCAAAATGAAGTTGGATTTTGTTTTAGGCAGAGCCAGAGCGCACGGAGTAGAATTCTATTGACGGGGGCTTGTCCACGAGAGGTCTTTCAAGCACCCACAAGTGAATACGCTTTTCAGATCAGCGCAGCGCGAGTGCACAATTGTTGCTATTCTTTGCAAGTCTGCGCGTTATAAAGCCCAGTTAAAGATAAGTATAGGTCAGTAATGGGGAGTTGCTGCTTCCTACAAGAGCACAAAACGTGTCGGCCACATTTCAAGCAGTCTATGAAAACGCCGGTCAGGCCAACTTAAAAAAAAAAAAAGCTTGTGTCTTAATTAAAGGGGCAGTGTTGTATTTTGAGACTGGCTTGAATATGCAAATAAGCCAATAGGCAAATAAGCCAATAGGCAAAGGGTATCTTACGCCTAATTCTGTGTGTGGTAACGGTTACATTTTGTTGAATGTTTTTTTTGCGTCATTCAATAAAATGCCATTTACAGTAATCTATTTGGCCCATGGTGTTACAGACCAAGAAAACAAAATCATTCATCAATGTCAAGCCCTTCATAATATACAAACTTCTTTTAAAGTCTCACGTAATGTAGGCCCGCATTGACCACCGCATATATAGGCTACATGGAGAAATCAAAAGCTACAGTATTTCCCTGTGAAAATGTTATGGGATTTGCTCCTTTGGTTTTATTGGTAGGCCAGTCTGATAGTCCTACATTATGCTCAAATAGCCTATTGGCTACTGTCTAAAACTGTAAGGGTACAGCCTGTGTTCACTGTAAACGCGCCGGGAAGTTACGCTAAAAAAACGTTTCCACTCACAAGACCTCAAATTTGCTCATTGCCCCCCAAGAAATTTGACGGAACGTTGCTTATGTGTATACTTATGTGTATATATAAATCTATCTATCTATAAATGTATTTGGTGGTTAGACGTACCTTGGAGAAATAGCCCACCAGGTGGCAGCCCTTGCTGTCGTTCTGTGTGAGAACGTAAAAGAGGAAGGGCTCCACGTCGTAGTACAGCGTCTTGTGGTCCAGGAACAGCTTGGCCAACAGACACAGGTTCTGACAGTAGATTGTGCTCATGTTCCCATCCACCTGAGACCACACACACACACACACACACACACACACACACACACACACACACACACACACACACACAATGAATGAAATGAAAACCTATATTTCCTAGAAGGAAATTTGATTTGCACATCATGAGCACAGACATCAACCACCAATCTGACAAAGACAATTATTCACAATTGACTACAATGACCCACGGTCAAAAGGGCAGTCTTCACTGCACCATTCAGCCCGTTTCCGAACCGCAACGTCAGTAACTCTGAGACACTCATGGGATACGGGAGGGGAGTCGATTGCTTTTATAGCCTCAGACAATGATGCCAACGATGTGAAGCCATGGCATCCCTGGTGTCCCAGGCTGGGCGAGCAAGGGGCTCCCTGGCAGGCAGCCAGACATCCCAGCTATTCTACTCTGCTGCTGAGTGAGGACAGGAGGGGACGAGGCGGGCTGGAGAGGCAGAGAAACTGCAGACGCTATCCTACAAGACAGACGGACGGCCATGGACTGACGGGCCCTCAATTAGAGGCCTGCAGTATGTACTGGTACAGCGGTTCTCAACCGTCTGCACATTGGATGTCGCTGGTCAGGAACTCAGACTGTTAGCTGACACCACGATAGTTGGTTCCGGAGTGATAGTTTTAACACAAGCAGTCCCGGTTCCAGGTACAACAAAAGAAAAAGACTAGCAGTAGTTGTACTAGATAACAATCTAGGTACCGTAGCTTCACATAAGGCGGTGCTCTGTGTTGTGGGTCAATATTATAACAAGGTGGTTTTGGGAACAGTTGACACCTCAGTGGGGGAACAAGAGTCTTTGACAAATGCCTGTGAGACACTGCCACCCTTGGCAGAGGACATAGAAGGAGCAGGGTGGTTTTGTGGCGGGGAGGTGATCTCGCCCCCCATCTTGTATCCCTCTTTCAGTCTCACCTCGAACACGGAGACGTCGTCCTTCCTGTAGATCTCGTCGGCTGGAGGGTGGAACCAGGCGCACTTCCTCATGTGCTGGAAGAGGATGCTGCGACTCTTGACGTAACGCAGGCAGAACTCACACAGGTAGAGCTTAGGCAACCTGGACCAGGCAGAGGAGGGAGAAGATTGAGGGGGAAAGGGTGAGACATCCCGTTACACGAGCGCAAACTAACAGTGGACTGACTCAGAGTGGAGCGTGTGTGGGGAAAAGCAGCGTGGGTCGTGTCGTTCGTTACCTGCTGTACTCTTGTGGGTACGGAGAAGAGTACCAAGTCTGGATCTCAAACTTGCCGAACTCGATGACAGACGGGCAGCGCATTTGGGGATCTGGAGGGCCGGTCACCCCGACTTTCTGCAAAGGCAAAAAAATATAGACCAAAGAAGACAAAAAAGAAAGGGAGACACACACGGAGTGAGAGAAAGAGAGGAGAGTTCAGTTTTGGAGCAACAGCATCAAGCGAAGGCCAGGTTTTCCAACAGGGGATTAAGAAGAGCATGGAGCAGACAGAGATTACACACCAGGGATTACTGGGCTTTCTGACTGCCCCCTGCCTAACCCAGCACAAGCACACACACTTAAGTGACAGGAAGACATACTCACACAGGCACAGTAAAGCAGAAACAAACTGGTCTCCTGTGCTCATAGGATTATTATTAGCTCTCTGGTCTGTCTTGAGTGGAAACTCTAAGCATCTGCCACTGGGTGCTGTTGACACGCTGGTAACCACACGCTTCCACACACACAGAGAGGCCCCTCACCCATGCCTACAGTGTCAGGTCTTTTTCACTGACTGCCATGACAGGGGAGAGAGGATCCACTCTAAGACAAAAGCGAGCAGTACCAAAATGCGTCTATTCTACACCATTTGTAAACAAACCACAACAAAAAAGGGAAGCCATCAATTATAAAATCCTAGAGAAAAGTCTGACGGGAGGAGGAGGAGAATAAAACAACGTTGGCAATGAGAGTTTCTCCTGTGATGTACAGCAACGCTCTGAAGCTCTGCAGCGTCTGTACCAGTGAGGAATCACAATGGAATAGACACTGATAGAAAGATATGGAGGGAAGCTGATCTCTCACACACACACAGAGAGAGAAACACACAGAGAGACAGTCAAAGAGACAGACACACAGAGCTTGAGAGAGACAGACAGACACACAGAGTTTGAGAGAGACAGACAGACACACAGAGTGAGAGAGAGAGACAGACAGACACACAGAGCGAGAGAGAGAGACAGACAGACACACAGAGCGAGAGAGAGAGAGACAGACAGACACAGAGCGAGAGAGAGAGACAGACAGACAGACAGAGCGAGAGAGAGAGAGACAGACAGACAGACAGACACAGAGCGAGAGACAGACAGACACACAGAGCGAGAGACAGACAGACACACAGAGCGAGAGACAGACAGACACACAGAGCGAGAGACAGACAGGCACACAGAGCGAGAGACAGACAGACACACAGAGCGAGAGACAGACAGACACACAGAGCGAGAGACAGACAGACACACAGAGCGAGAGACACACAGAGCGAGAGAGAGAGACAGACAGACACACAGAGCGAGAGAGAGAGACAGACAGACACACAGAGCGAGAGAGAGAGACAGACAGACACACAGAGCGAGAGAGAGAGACAGACAGACACACAGAGCAGACAGACACACAGAGCGAGAGACAGACAGACACACAGAGCGAGAGACAGACAGACACACAGAGCGAGAGACAGACAGACACACAGAGCGAGAGACAGACAGACACACAGAGCGAGAGAGAGAGAGACAGACAGACACACAGAGCGAGAGAGAGAGACAGACAGACAGACAGACAGACACACAGAGCGAGAGAGAGAGAGAGACAGACACACAGAGCGAGAGACAGACAGGCACACAGAGCGAGAGACAGACAGACACACAGAGCGAGAGACAGACAGACACACAGAGCGAGAGACAGACAGACACACAGAGCGAGAGACACACAGAGCGAGAGAGAGAGACAGACAGACACACAGAGCGAGAGAGAGAGACAGACAGACACACAGAGCGAGAGAGAGACAGACACACAGAGCGAGAGACAGACAGACACACAGAGCGAGAGACAGACAGACACACAGAGCGAGAGACAGACAGACACACAGAGCGAGAGAGAGAGAGACAGACAGACACACAGAGCGAGAGAGAGAGAGAGAGACAGACAGACAGACACACAGAGCGAGAGAGAGAGAGAGACAGACAGACACACAGAGCGAGGGAGAGAGACAGACAGACACACAGAGCGAGGGAGAGAGACAGACAGACACACAGAGCGAGGGAGAGAGACAGACAGACACACAGAGCGAGGGAGAGAGACAGACAGACACACAGAGCGAGGGAGAGAGACAGACAGACACACAGAGCGAGAGACAGACACACAGAGCGAGAGACAGACACACAGAGCGAGAGAGACAGACACATAGAGCGAGAGAGACAGACACATAGAGCGAGAGACAGACAGACACAGAGCGAGAGAGAGAGAGACAGACAGACACAGAGCGAGAGAGAGAGAGACAGACACACAGAGCGAGAGAGACAGACACACAGAGCGAGAGAGAGAGAGACAGACACACAGAGCGAGAGAGGGACAGGACAGAGACACAGACAGGACAGACAGACACACAGACACAAACAGGACAGAGACACAGACAGGACAGAGACACAGACAGGACAGACAGGACAGAGACACAGACAGGACAGAGACACAGACAGGACAGACAGACACAGACAGGACAGACAGACACAGACAGGACAGACAGACACACAGACAGGACAGACAGGACAGAGACACAGACAGGACAGACAGACACACAGACAGGACAGACAGGACAGAGACACAGACAGGACAGACAGACACAGACAGGACAGAGACAGGACAGAGACACAGACAGGACAGACAGGACAGACAGGACAGAGACACAGACAGGACAGAGACGAGACAGGACAGACAGGACAGAGACACAGACAGGACAGACAGGACAGAGACACAGACAGGACAGACAGGACAGAGACACAGACAGGACAGACAGGACAGAGACACAGACAGGACAGACAGGACAGAGACACAGACAGCGCGAGCGAGACGGACAGCGCGAGCGAGACGGACAGCGCGAGCGAGACGGACAACGAGAGCGAGACGGACAACGAGAGCGAGACGGACAACGAGAGCGAGACGGACAACGAGAGCGAGACGGACAACGAGAGCGAGACGGACAACGAGAGCGAGACGGACAACGAGAGCGAGACGGACAACGAGAGCGAGACGGACAACGAGAGCGAGACGGACAACGAGAGCGAGACGGACAACGAGAGCGAGACGGACAACGAGAGCGAGACGGACAACGAGAGCGAGACGGACAACGAGAGCGAGACGGACAACGAGAGCGAGACGGACAACGAGAGCGAGACGGACAACGAGAGCGAGACGGACAACGAGAGCGAGACGGACAACGAGAGCGAGACGGACAACGAGAGCGAGACGGACAACGAGAGCGAGACGGACAACGAGAGCGAGACGGACAACGAGAGCGAGACGGACAACGAGAGCGAGACGGACAACGAGAGCGAGACGGACAACGAGAGCGAGACGGACAACGAGAGCGAGACGGACAACGAGAGCGAGACGGACAACGAGAGCGAGACGGACAACGAGAGCGAGACGGACAACGAGAGCGAGACGGACAACGAGAGCGAGACGGACAACGAGAGCGAGACGGACAACGAGAGCGAGACGGACAACGAGAGCGAGACGGACAACGAGAGCGAGACGGACAACGAGAGCGAGACGGACAACGAGAGCGAGACGGACAACGAGAGCGAGACGGACAACGAGAGCGAGACGGACAACGAGAGCGAGACGGACAACGAGAGCGAGACGGACAACGAGAGTGAGACGGACAGCGAGACTTTCTTTCCTTATCTGTCTGTGGTTACCTGTAGTGCCAGCTCCTGGATGCGTCTGAAGAGTTCCACGTCTTTCTCGGTCAGGTTCTCATGTCCTGGCAGCTTGTCCTCATCCTCGCGCCAGTCACTACTGTCCTGATTGTCTGTGAAGGGAAGAAATAGCCGTCGGGACACTTACAGAAAGGGAACAGAACAGTCATGTCTTAAGGTTCTGACAGACACAAAGTGCTGGAACTTGTAAATGGTATTTGGGATTTTATTAGGATCCCCATTAGCTGTTGCGAAAGCAGCAGCTACTCTTTCTAGGGTCCGCACCAAACACGACATAATACAGAACATTAATAGACAAGAACAGCTCAAGGACAGAACTACGTCAATTTTTAAAAAATGGCGTAGCCTACATATATCAGCACATACACAAACTATCTAGGTCAAACAGGGGGAGAGGCGTTGGGCCGTGAGGTGTGTGGACAAACTTCTGGACAGTAAGCAAGTTCTGCAGGTGTTGAGTCTGACTGAGGAACACCGTATGAAGAGCGACGTTTGACTGACACAAATAAAGCCACTACAGCCTCTCCTTCACCCTCAGTATTCAACACATTATTCCAGCCTCCCCTCCTCACCTGTCCTGTCGTCGCCCTCTCCCTTACGTATGGCCTTCTTACGGATGCGGTACTGCTGGGAGTAGTCCACCTCGTGCCGGGCCTTGCGTCCGTCTGGCGAGGGCGTGAAGAACTTGGTGAGGGCATCAATCAGGCCCTTGGTCTTCCTGTTGAAGCGCAGGCCGCCTTGCTCCGACGAGTCCTCCCGCAGGGAGAACAGCAGCCGATCGTCGCCAGGGTAACCCTCGCAGGACGAGCTGGACGACGAGCGCGGGGAGGAGCACTGTGAGCGACGGTCCGCCTTCCGCCGGCCACGCCCACCTGGCCCACCCAGCTTCTTGAAGGGCCGGCCTGGTCTGCAACGGGAGACAGGATTGGTCAGAGACCCAGCAGGAAAAAGCAACACACTACACAGACGACTAAGGACTAGAGGTCGACCGATTAATCGGAATGGCCGATTAATTAGGGCCGATTTCAAGTTTTCATAACAATCGGAAATCGGTATTTTTGGACACAGATTTGGCCCCCCAAAAATACCTTTATTTCATATTTATTTAACTAGGCAAGTCAGTTAAGAACAAATTCTTATTTTCAATGACGGCCTAGGAACGGTGGGTTAACTGCCTTGTTCAGGGGCAGAACGACAGATTTTTACCTTATCAACTCGGGGATTCAATCTTGCAACCTTACAGTTAACTAGTGCTTCTACACCTGCATTGCTTGCTGTTTGGGGTTTTAGGCTGGGTTTCTGTACAGCACTTTGAGATATCAGCTGATGTACGAAGGGCTATATATAAATACATTTGATTTGAACTAGTCCAACACCCTAACCACCTGCCTCTCATTGCACTCCACGTGGAGCCTGCCTGTTATGCGAATGCAGTAAGCTGCTAGATAGCATTAACTTCTCTTATAAAAAACAATCAATCATAATCACTAGTTAACTACACATGGTTGATGATATTACTAGTTTATCTAGCGTGTCCTGCGTTGCACATAATCGATGCGGTGCGTATTCGCAAAAAAGGACTGTCCTTGCTCCAATGTGTACCTAACCATAAACATCAATGCCTTTCTTAAAATCAATACACAGAAATATATTTTTAAACCTGCATATTTAGCTAAAAGAAATCCAGGTTAGCAGGTAATATTAACCAGGTGAACCAGGTATTTGCAACAGTTTGGCCGCCTAATTTGCCAGAATTTTACGTAATTATGACATAACATTGAAGGTTGTGCAATGTAACAGGAATATTTAGACCTATGGATGCCACCCGTTAGATAAAATACGGAACGGTTCCGTATTTCACTGAAAGAATAAGCATCTCGTTTTTGAAATTATAGTTTTCCGATTTGACCATATTAATGACCCACGGCATGTATTTCTGTGTGTTATTATGTTATAACTAAGTCTATGATTTGATAGAGCAGTCTGACTGAGCGATGGTAGGCAGCAGTAGGCTCGTAAGCATTCATTCAAACAGCACTTTTGTGCGTTTTGCCAGCAGCTCTTTGCAATGCTTCAAGCATTGAGCTGTTTATGACTTCAAGCCTATCAACTCCCGAGATGAGGCTGGTGTAACCGATGTGAAATAGCTAGCTAGTCAGCGGGGTGCGCGCTAATACCGTTTCAAACGTCACTTGCTCTGAGACTTGGAGTGGTTGTTCCCCTTGCTCTGCATGGGTAACGCTGCTTCGAGGGTGGCTGTTGTCGATGTGTTCCTGGTTCGAGCCCAGGTAGGGGAGCGAGGAGAGGGACGGAAGCTATACTGTTACACTGGCAATACTAAAGTGCCTATAAGAACATCCAATAGTCAAAGGTATATGAAATACAAATGGTATAGAGAGAAATAGTCATATAATTCCTATAATAACCTCAACCTAAAACCTCTTATCTTGGAATATTGAAGACTCATGTTAAAAAGGAAACATCAGCTTTCATATGTTCTCATGTTCTGAGCAAGGAACTTAAACGTTAGCTTTCTTACATAGCACATACTGCACTTTTACTTTCTTCTCCAACACTTTGTTTTTGCATTATTTAAACCAAATTGAACATGTTTCATTATTTATTTGAGGCTAAATTGATTTTATTGATGTATTATACCAAGTTAAAACAAGTGTTCATTCAGTATTGTTGAAATTGTCATTATTACAACAACAAAGAATAATAATTATCAAATCGGCCAATTAATAGGTATCGGCTTTTTTGGTAGACCTCAACTAAGGACTGGTCATTTGGAAGCGTCAAGAGCCACTGAACACAGCCAAAACGTAAAAACTAAACTAATGATCGATTGTACAGATCGTCATTCATGTTTCCAATGATCGAAGTGTCAACAAATGAGTAAGGCTCGGTCCTCGACTCCAGACATTAAAACGTCGATCGGTGAGTTTCATATTTAGATTCTTATGCTCCGACAAAGCTTCATTTCCAGCATGAAACACAGCAGACCTTTTATTTTTAGTTATTAGGCCCTGTCATTAAACAGTTCGTGGTCATGGGAAATGGTCTACTCCGGCCAGTGAAACTGTAGCGGGGCCGATCTGAAGTTGCCTGCTGTGTTTCACGGGTCCAGCGACACGCCGTGCCCGACCTGCTGGCTCCCGGATGGTGCTGCCGGGCAGCCGCCCTCTCTGTCGCGTTACCAACCTGTTCTTGGGTCGTCCCAGTGGTGCGTTGTAGCGCCGTTTGATTTGTGCTGCCTTTTCATGTAAGAGCTTTCTGCCCTTTTTCCTGGGCTGACACATCTGACAGATCCACATGCCTGGTGGGAGAGCAGATCAGAGCATTGTGTATTAGCTTAGCTGGCATTAAACCTCTTCGGTACTACTACTATTCTAGGACATGCACCGACCACACAGTACTAGCAGCATTAGAACAGCAACAAAAAAAAGGATATGTTTCATTAAACTGCCGGAAAATGGGTTTGTGGTCCTTCTGAGCTTTGTCATTCGTTACCAATTACCTCGTGGCCATAGTCGTTCAGATGCACAGTGGATCCATTTACTGCAGAGAGGCGCAGGTCTTTCCAGGGACTGTGTATGTTTAAGTGGGTTTTATTGGGTACGTTAGACGGGTCAGGGGTGGGAGAGGGGGGGTTTACCTTTTGGCATCCGCATCAGTGGGGGGTCACAGCACTCCATGTGGAAGCCCCGGTCACAGGAGTCACAGAACAACATGTTCTCCTACACACACACACAGTACATATTTGGTCACTCCCTGCACATCATGTTTACGCTGAACTTACATTTCCACCATTTGCCTTCAACCAGTCCTGTACTTGGACGTTCAGAAGGGAGAGAACCATCTCTAGCAGCCGTCCAAAATAGTTCTGAGCCGAAGCACAACCAGGCACACAAGCACTCACCGCGTTTTTGCCTTGATCCTGACAGTTGCTGCAGGTCTTGCATTCGATGCACTGCCACCACAGAGCTTTGACTCGCACCGTGAGCTCCGGTGAGAACTTCAGACAGGACGGGTGGCCTAGGGGACACAGATCAACAACGTCGAAACACTCACAAGCCTGACAACCACACGAGATCAAAACACCACTCCAAAAGCCGTATAGATCCAGCTCAACCATGACGACAAACTGAAAGATTCAGACATCTAACAGAACAGCCTGTCGAAACATACATTTAGCCTAGTTCGACGAATCAAAAACGACATCTGACCTAGTATTCAAATGAAACCCGAGACATAAATCCAAGGTGCAGGCAGGGAGGGGAAGTAGCAGGCAGCGCTTCATTGATGTCCCAGCATATATAAACCGTGCTGCCACAGTGCTACTCACCGCTGTTGCCACAGTCTGCACAGGAGATGAGCTCCTCTGGCTTCTTGTCGCGGTTCGACTCCTTGGTCCCCAGGCAGAAGCTGCAGATAGGGATGGGCTCTGCCACAGGCTGTGAGAGAGAGAGAGAGACAGACAGAGAGTAAGATATATAGATAAACGGGAGTCAGACGGGGGGGGGGGTTGGAAAGTGGAAGGACAGGGACACAGAAAGAGAGTCACAAAACAGCTCCATTCAACTGCTTAATTGTACCAGACAGGGGGGGGGCAGTAATCACTGTGTGTCCACATTCAGATCACTGTCAATGTGCCACAGAGACAGCAGTTACAGTTCACTCAGACAGAAAATTAATAAAGAATTTGTCAGTCAGATTAAGCAAACGGCAGAGGCAGCAGACTATTCCCTGGTGATGACGTTGTGACCTAACAGATGACCATTAAAGGCTATGATGATGATGACAACCTGCCTATACTCTCAGGTTGTAACTGACGATCTAGGAGACAGTTTTGCCTTTTAAATTGGAATGTATGGACACGGGGACCTGATCCTAGATCAGCACGCCAACTGAGACGCTTGATACATACGAGCCCAGAGGTGATAGTTACTACACTACCCAGGGGTCTTTGTTCCACTCAACTGGATTCCCATATCATTTCCAGAGCAGCTCTGCGGCGTGAGCACCACTAAAGGCCCTGTTCTGTTCCGATGCTTATTCTGTAGCACGCCGTCTTGACATTCACTTCTGGGACACCATAAATCTTTTAGCATGGAGCAGGAGGAGAAGAGAGTGACCCATGAACCTGTTTGTGAGACACACAAACATGCATAGACAGACACACACAAACTCATCCACACACAAACTCTCCCTCTCGCAGGGCAGCCACACAGCGCCCAGGGGGGTAGCCAGTGGTGGAGGGAGGCTGATGACCAGGCCTGGAATTTTGTGATTTTAGGCAGTTTGACCTTCAAGGGAGGTGCTAGGACACCAAGGCAACAAACCAAAATAGCCAATTAAATTGATTTGAAAACCCTGAAACAGCAGCTATTCTGTTAAGAAAAACACAAGTGTATGTAAATGTACATAAAGAATGAGCCTAAATGTCAAAATGTAGGTGATAGCCTTTGGCTACAGCCTGTCATGTACAGACCTATGCGGACATGAGGGAGGCGCATGAAAATGGTAAAATAACCCATTCTTGAAAAAAATTGTATCTGCGAGAGCTAAGCCTTGCCTCATGGTATATTTTACATTTACATTACATTTAAGTCATTTAGCAGACGCTCTTATCCAGAGCGACTTACAAATTGGTGCATACACCTTATGACATCCAGTGGAACAGCCACTTGCATCTAAATCTTTTTGGGGGGGGAGAAATTATTTAGCAATAATGACACATACTTTTGTATATAATGTGTATGTGTGCGTATGTGGACACCGCTTCAAATTAGTAGAGTCGGCAATTTCAGGCAGACCCGTTGCGGACACCTGTTGCTTACTGAAGAGCTCAATGACTTTCATCGTGGCACCGTCATAGGACACCACCTCAGTTCGTCAAAAGTCTTCTTGTAAGGGCTGTTGTTGTGAAGTGGAAACAACGGCTCTGCTGCAAAGTGGTAGGGCCACACAGGGTCAAAGAACAGGACCGCCGAGTGCTGAAGCGCGTAGCATGTACAAATCATCTGTCCTCAGTTGCAACACTCACTACCAGGTTCAAATACTGCCTCTGGAAGCAACGTCAGCACAAGAACTGTTCATCGGGAGCTTTGTGAAACAGGTTTCCATGGCCGAGCAGCCGCACACAAGCCTAAGATCACCATGCGCAATGCCAAGTGTCAGTTGGAGCGGTGTAAAGATTGCCGCCATGAATCACACTTCACCATCTGGCAGTCTGTCAGACAAATCTGGGTTAGGTGGACGCCAGGAGAACGCTACATGCCCGAATGCATAGCGTCAACTGTAAAGTTTGGTGGAGGAAGAATAACGGGCTATGCCTCTTAATGCTACAAAATACAGTACTTATGACAGTCTAGGCAATTCTGTGCTTCCAACAGTTTGGGGAAGGCCCTTTCCTGTTTCAGCATGACAATGCCCCCGTGCACAAAGCGGGGTCCATACAGAAATGGTTTGTCGAGATCGGTGTGGAAGAACTTGACTGGCCTGCACAGAACCCTGACCTCAACCCCATCGAACACTTTTGGGGTGAATTGGAACGCCGACCACGAGCCAGGCCTAATTGCCCAACCACACTAATGCTCGTGGATGAATGGAAGTCCCCACAGCAATGTTCCAACATCTTGTGGAAAGCCTTCCCAGAAGAGTGGAGGCTATTAAAGCATAAAAGGGGTACCAACTCCTTATTAATGCCCATTATTTTGTAATGAGCTGTTTGATGAACAGGTCTCCACATACTTTGTCATTACTTATACACATACATACGCACACACGATCCTCTGTTCGGACCTCCACCCTGGACATGGGATCCCAGAGGCCAATCCAAAAACAACGCGGTCACTGCGGGATAGGCAGAAGGTGAGCATGTCATACACCACTTCCGAGCATGTCATTCACCACTATCTAGACAACAAGGTGGACAAAATTATGGCACGAGTTGCCTTCCAGAGAGACAGAGAATGTAACATTCTCTTTCGCAGAAACATGGCTCACTCGGGATATGTTGTCAGAGTCGGTACAGCCACCCGGTTTCTTAGCGCATTGCGCCGACAGAAACAAACAACTATTTGGTAAGAAGAAGGGCGGGGGTTGTATGCCTTATGGTGTAATCATGACAACAAACAGGAACTCAAGTCCTTTTGTTCACCTGACCTTGAATTCCTTACAATCAAATGCAAACTGCATTCTCTACCAAGAGAATTCTCTTCGATTATAGTCACAGCCGTGTATACTTTAATAATGTCTACATATCCTACATTACTCATCTCATATGTATATACTGCATTCTAGAGGTCGACCGATTAATTAGGGCCAATTTCAAGTTTTCATATCGGAAATTGGTATTTTTGGGCGCCGATTTGCAGATTTTTATTTATTTTTATATACCTTTATTTAACTATGCAAGTCAGTTAAGAACACATTCTTATTTTCAATGACGGCCTAGGAACGGTGGGTTAACTGCCTTGTTCAGGGGCAGAACGACAGATTTTCACCTCGTCAGCTCGGGGGATTCAATCTTGCAACCTTGGTTAATTAGTCCAAAGCAATAACGGCCTGCCTCTCTCTCGTTGCACTCCACAAGGAGACTGCCTGTTACGTGAATGCAGTAAGCCAAGTTAAGTTGCAAGCTAGCATTAAACTTATCTTATAAAAAACAATCAATCATAATCACTAGTTAACTACACATGGTTAATGATATTACTAGATATTATCTAGGGTGTCCTGTGTTGCATATAATCTGACTGAGCGGTGGTTGGCAGAAGCAGGCGCGTAAACATTCATTCAAACAGCACTTTCGTGCGTTTTGCCAGCAGCACTTCATTGTGCGTCAAGCATTGCGCTGTTTATGACTTCAAGCATACTCCCGAGATGAGGCTGGTGTAACCCAAGTGAAATGGCTAGCCAGTTAGCGTGCGCTAACAGCGTTTCATACGTCACTCTTAGCCTTCTGGTAGTTGTTCCCCTTACTCTGGATGGGTATCGCTGCTTCGATGACGGCTGTTGCTGTTGTGTTGCTGTTTCGAGCCCAGGGAGGATCGAGGAGAGGGACGGAAGCTATACTGTTACACTGGCAATACTGAAGTGCCTATAAGAACATCCAATAGTCAAATTTTTATGAAATACAAATGGTATAGAGGGAAATAGTCATATAATTCCTATAATAACTACAATCTAAAACTTCTTACCTGGGAATATTGAAGACTCATGTTAAAAAGGAACCACCAGCTTTCATATGTTCTCATGTTCTGAGCAAGGAACTGAAACGTTAGCTTTCTTACATGGCACATATTGCACTTTTACTTCTCCAACACTTTGTTTTTGCATTATATAAACCAAATTGAACATGTTTCATTATTTACTTGAGGCTAAATTGATTTTATTGATGTATTATATTAAGTTAAAATAACTGTTCATTTAGTATTGTTGTAATTGTCATTATTACAAATTTAAAATTAAAATTAAAATCATCCGATTAATCGCTATTGGCTTTTTGGTCCTTGGTTTATCGGTATTGGCGTTGAAAAAAATCATAAATCGGTCGACCTCTACCACATTCTATACCATCTACAGCATCTTGCCTATGCCGCACGGCCATCGCTTATCCATAGATTTACATGTACATATTCATCCCTTACATTTGTGTATAAAGTAGTCTTTGTGAATTTATTAGCGTACTTGTTAGATATTACTGCACTGTCGGAACTAGAAGCACAAGCAATTCTCTACTCTCACATTAACATCTGCTAACCATGTGTATGTGACCAATAAAATTTGATTTGACACACACACAGTCAAAAGTTTTAGAACACCTACTCATTCAAGGGTTTTTATTTTTACTATTTTCTACATTGTAGAATAATCATAAAGACGTCAAAATTATGAAATGGAATCGTGAAGTAACCAAAAAAAGTAAAAATCCAAATATATTTTATATTTGAGATTCTTCAAAGTAGCCACCCTTTGCCTTGACAGCTTTGCACACGCTTGGCATTCTCTCAACCAGCTTCACCTGGAATTATTTTCCAACAGTCTTGAAGGAGTTCCCACATATGCTGAGCACTCGTTGGCTGCTTTTTTTTTGCGGTCCAACTCATCCCAAGCCATCTCAATTTGAGGCATTTGTTTTGGCATATCTGTATTCCCAGTTATGTGAAATCCCAGTTATGTGAAATCCATAGATTGGGGCTTAATTACATTTATTTCAATTGACCGATTTCTTCATATGAACTATAACTCAGTAAAATCTTTGAATTTTAAGCATTTATATCTTTGTAGGCTAAACACCAGTCATGTTTTACAAAAAGAATGTAGGATAACTATTAATATGTAAAGGCTCGATTCTGTGACATACTTGAGACACTGTTCGTTCCGATAGGAGAAAAAGGCCAATGCCTGTTTTGCACTGCAACATCCCCCACCTTGCAATCGGAGTGGAGGCAGCCAACATTTTGAAACTATTAAACCATAAACGTAATTACTTAAAACCTCAATGTTTTGTCATTTTATGGGGCATGTCTTACCATGTTCCGGCCATAGGAATGTTAAAAGTATTATTTTATAAACACTTCCTCATATGCCGTTGAAACCAGCAATTCTCTCATGTTCCCAACTTTCTTTTGTTGTCCAGCAGCCAAAGACACAATCCTAGTCATATTAAAAGGCCATGCTTGTGGTCGCTTCTTTAGATCTTCCCTCATTCTACATTTTGTTTTGATACGTTCATCTCAGCCATATCAAACCGCTTGCATTTGCGGTGTACTTTTGAGAACTGTGTTTTCCCGCTAATTGCATTTGGGAACATTCGCGCTTATACTGCCATGTGCGCATTGCTACGTTTATAAAATGTGAGCAAATAGCCTAATAGTTTAGCAACATTTTAAGCTAAACGTTCTGATCTGTTGCATCAGACTGTTATTTATGTTTTTATTTTTTATGTACAGTGGTAGTATTATTTGGGATCTATCGCATCCCACAATTGTCCCAGTGTATGTTTGGAATATTTATATTTCACACAGAAGGACAAGCTGACCAATAGAATAGGTCAACTTTCGTACTGTGGGGGATAGTAGATTGACATAGGCTAGTGTTTTTACTGTTTGTTAGACCTACTCATCTTATTGGCTGAAGAAAAGTTAACGTGGACCGTTCTATCATCTTCAACATGCACCTCGAAATTCAATAAGGTCGTGCACCGTTCCATCCCCAATGTGTCTGGCTTCACTTGTAGCCTACTTCGGAGCTGCAATGCCTGTGAGAAGGACCCGATCAAGTGATGGGTATTGGCTAATAAGAATTGAGATATCGGAGAGAGCCATGCGAGTGTGAGGTGCTTCGGAGTAGGCTACGGCGATTGGCAGCCGGGAATTATGAATATTATATCCAGTCCAAGGTAACAATGGCCACAAGGCATGATTTTTTATCGGGGGGGAGGGGGCATTTCGGTCACAAAGCGGCATCGATGGCCTCCGAGAAATTTGAGCCCTGCTGATGACTAAAGGGGGCTGGGAGGTAGGCGGCCTGGACTGGGGCTGGGGTTAGAATATAGGGCTGGTGCTAGGGTACAGGTTTGGGGCTGGGGCAGGTACAAAGATATTCCTGGCTGGCCATAGCTCAACACGGGGAGGGAAGGAGCAAGTCCAGGCAGGGAGTAAGGAGAGACGGGCTGAAGAGTTTGATTTATTGAGTTCATTAATCTCGGACTCAGGCTCCCGCTTTCCATACAGGGACACCTCTCATCACACCACAAACACACAGAGACACAGAGAGAGAGAGAAAGAGAGCGAGAGGAAGAGAGAAAATATGGCAGCAGCTCTTTGTGCAGCCTCCCAATCATTCCTGCCAGTTCAGCGGGAGGGAAGTGATTGACCTGTGTCTGTGCTCTCTCACACTCGTTTGCTTTCTCCGCGAGTAACTAGCCCAGGCAGAGTCCAGGCATCGTGTTTCATACAAACATTACAGTGCAGGGTTTCATTTGTGACATGACTAATTACTGTCTGACTGACTAAAATAATCCAAAAGATACAAAAGAGCTAATCGTTTTCCAAGATATGTGTGGGAGAAATGGAATAGGCCTACATTTCCTTTAAAATCCTCATGAGGTTTGCTTTCTGTATTTCAAAAGCCAACATTTGTCACGTTAGTCTTAGGTTTCCCTCCTTTTTTACTTTACTAACATCGGACTACTGCTGGGCATATTTTTAAACCTCTGTCTCTCTGTGTGTGTGACCTCTATGCTACTATGCACACTAGATAAGAGAGATGATTTCAACAGGAAACACCAGTTAGTCACAACACAGACACGCCTATAACGTCTCACCATGCCAACAGAGTAATCTACCCGCTCGACTTGAACAACAACTACAGACAGAGACCAAAACACGTCCTTCAGGTTAGAGTGAGGGCTCAGGTCATTTATACCGAGACGGGCAGGGAGAGTCTCCATCTCTATCCTGACACGTCTTACCCTCTGTATCACTAAGGGCCTACACTTGAGCATAAACAAAGCCTAGCTGATAGAAAGGTTTGTAGGACTGCATTTTCCACAGATTAGATGTGGAAAATGATACACTGGCCCATGCTACATGGGCAGATGTGTGGGGTGTACAATACACTAGCTGAGAGATGCACTGTGAGAATGGCCTGGTTTCTCCTTGGCCATTTGCAGTGGTACTGGGTGTAATAGAGGTGGAGGGAGATAATGAAAGAGAGAGCAATGAAGAGAGGATGGGAGGATAAGGATGGGGGGGGCGAATGAGAAAAGCTGTCCTGTTGTCCTTGTCTCCTCTCAAGTCAAGGTTCTCATTAACATGTGAAACCCATCTCAAATGTCCAACCAGGTGGTGCCGGGCAGCCACCTCCCCAATACAGACCCAAACCTCTTAACACAACCTCATTGATCATTGTTACACACTGCTCGCTCACGCACACTCACGTCACGAGAAATACACACACACACACACACACGCACGCACGCACGCACGCACGCACGCACGCACGCACGCCCACTTGGCCATATCAGGAATATGGAATGAAGGAGGACTACTTAACATACAGTTGAAGTCGGAGGTTTACATACAACTTAGCCAAATACATTTAAACTCACTTTGTCACAATTCCTGACATTTCATCCGAGTTAAAAATTCCATGTCTTAGGTCAGTTAGGATCGCCACTTTATTTTAAGAAAGTGAAATGTCAGCTTTTGTTTCTTTCAACACATTCCCAGTAGGAGCTTACATACACTCGATTAGTATTTGGTAGCATTGCCTTAAAATTGTTTAACTTGGGTCAAACATTTCGGGGTAGCCTTCCTCAAGCTTCCCACAATAAGTTGGGTGAATTTTGGCCCATTCCTCCTGACAGAGCTGGTGTAAAGAAGTCAGGTTTGTAGGCCTCCTTGCGAACACACTTTTTCAGATCTGCCCACAAATGTTCTATGGGATTGAGGTCAGGGCTTTGTGATGGCCACTCAAATACCTTGCCTTTCTTGTCCTTAAAGCAATTCTGCCACAACTTTGGAAGTATGCTTGGGGTCATTGTCTGTTTGGAAGACCCATTTGCGACCAAGCTTTAACTTCTTGACTGATGTTTTGAGATGTTGCTTCAATATATCCACATAATTTTCCTCCTCATGATGCCATCTATTTTGTGAAGTGCACCAGTCCTTCCTACAGCAAAGTACCCCCACAACATGATGCTGCCACCCCCGTGCTTCACGGTTGGGATGGTGTTCTTCGGCTTGCAATCCTCCCCTCTTTTCCTCAAAACATAACGATGGTCATTATGGCCAAACAGTTCTATTTTTGTTTCATCAGACCAGAGGACATTTCTCCAAAAAGTATGATCTTTGTCCCCATGTGCAGTTGCAAACCGTAGTCTGGCTTTTTTATGGGAGTTTGAAGCAGTGGCTTCTTCCTTGCTGAGCGGCCTTTCAGGTTATGTCGGTATAGGATTTGTTTTACTGTGGAAATATATACTTTTGTACGTTTTTCATCCAGCATCTTCACAAGGTCCTTTACTGTTGTTCTGGGATTTATTTGCACTTTTCGCATAAAAGTACATTAATCGCTAGGAGACAGAACGTGTCTCCTTCCTGAGCGATATGACGGCTGTGTGGGCCTATGGTGTTTATACTTGCATACTATTGTTTGTACAGATTAATGTGGTACCTTCAAGCATTTGAAAATTTCTCCCAAGGATGAACCAGACTTGTGGAGGTCCAAAATAAAAGAGGACTTGGCTGATTTCTTTTGATTTTCCCATGATGTCAAGCAAAGAGGCACTGAGTTGGAAGGTAGGCCTTGAAATATATCCACAGGTACACCTCCAATTGACTCAAATGATGTCAATTAGTCTATCAGAAGCTTCTAAAGCAATGACATCATTTTCTGGAATTTACCAAGCTGTTTAAAAAGGCACAGTCAACTTAGTGTATGTAAACATCTGACTCACTATAATTGTGATGTATTATTTCACTTATAAATCACTGTGTCTGTAAAAAACTGTTGGAAAAATTACTTGTGTCATGCACAAGGTAGATGTCCTAACCGACTTGCCAAAATGTGGAGTGGTTGAAAAACGAGTCTATGTAAACTTCCGACTTCAACTGACGGTGGAGTAATAAAACATGGTTCGATGGCTCAGTTGGTTGAGTGGAGAATGCGGTTAGGAACACCCGAGTAGTGGGTTTGACTCCTGCACGGACTAGTGGACCACATTCTGAAAAGCTGTAAAACGGACAAAATCCATTTGGATGAACTACATGACCATATTATTACACGTGTTGGAGTTTCAGTTGAAATAGACATGTTTCCTGCCAGTCTAGCTGTTGGGAAGCAGTAGGGCACCGTACAGTTGTGAGATTAACGAGGTAACAAGGGTAAATCCCCTGTATCAAAAGGTACAAGTTGGCCATGTGTGGTGTGTGTGGCAGCAAAATACTTCCCAGATGGAGAACACATTGACCCCATTTGCTGGATTACAGGTCCAGTCACTCCCAGCAACAAACAAACATTCTCATCGCTCTCTCCCTCCCTAACCACTTTATCTTCAGTCAGTCTGATAATGGCTCTCTGCCAGACTATTGTCCAGATGATGTGTGTCTGGGTGTTAATGTTAGCATCTCTGGTGTGAATGTGGAAAGTGGGAACACCTAGCCAGTGAAATATGAGCTCTGTTAGATTATAATAGTGACACACCATCACTAACAACCTGTTCATAATACACCCCTATTTAGAGTCCAAGCATAGGCTAAATACGTCCATAAGGAAATATCATTGACCGAGTGAAGAATAGGTCAACGGACGTGGACTGAGCACAGAGTAGAAGCATATTCAAATTTTGCCAGCAGCAGCATACCACCCTGCATATACCACTGCTGGCTTGCTTCTGAAGCTATGCAGGGTTGGTCCTGGTTAGTTCCTGGATGGGAGACCAGATGCTGCTGGAAGTGGTGTTGGGGTGCCAGTAGGAGGCACTCTTTCCTCTGGTCTAAAAAAAAATATCCCAATGCCCCAGGGCAGTGATTGGGGACACTGTCCTGTGTAGGGTGCCATCTTTCGGCTGAGACGTTAAATGGGTGTCCTGACTCTCTGAGGTCATTAAAGATCCCATGGCACTTGTCGTAAGAGTAGGGGTGTTAAAAACTTAAGGTATAGGGGGCAGCATTTTCACTTTTGGATAAATAGGGTGCCCAATTTCAACATCCTGCTACTCATGCCAAGAATATAAGATATGCATATTATTAGTAGATTTGGATAGAAAACACTGAAGTTTCTAAAACAGTTTGAATCATGTTTGTGAGTATAACAGAAACTTATGTCGCAGGCAAAACCCAGAGGACTAACCGTTCAGATATTATTATTTTTTTGAGGTCTCTGTCTGTTCAGTGAGTTCTCATTGGGAAATTATATTTCTTAGGCACTTGTTTTCAGTTCCTACTGCTTCCACTGAATGTCACACCAGTCTTTGGAATTTGGTTGAGGTTATTCCTTTGTGCAATGAAGTAGTAAGGTCATCTAGGAAATGGGTAACACTGTTGAGACTTGCGCAAGACTTGACAAGTAGTGTTAGTTTCCTCTCGTCCTCTATTGAAAACAGATAGACACGTCTTCAATTTGATCGATTATGAATGTTTAAAAATACTTAAGTTGTATTACAAAAGTAGTTTGAAATGTTTTGGCAAAGTTTACAGGCAACTTTTGAAATATTTTGTAGTGACGTTGCGCAATTTGGAAGCTGTTTTTTCTGGATCAAACACGCCAAATAAATTAACATTTTGGATATATATGGACAGAATTAATCGAACAAAGGGACCAATTGTGATGTTTATGGGACATATTGGAGTGCCAACAAAAGAAGCTCGTCAAAGGTAAGGCATGTTTTATATTTTATTTCTGCGTTTTGTGTAGAGCCTGCGGGGTTGAAATATGCTACTCTTTGTTTACTGTTGTGCTATCATCAGATAATAGCTTCTTATGCTTTCGCCGAAAAGCCTTTTTAAAATCTGACAGGTTGGCTGGACTCACAACGAGTGTAGCTTTAATTTAGAATCTTATATGTGTGATTTAATAAAAGTTTGATTTTTATATTATTTTATTTGAATTTGCCGCGCTGCATTTCCCCTGGCTTTTGGCCAAGTGGGACGCAAGCGTCCCCTATACCATAAGAAGTTAACCCCAGTGTCCTGGCTAAATTCCCAATCTGGCCCTCAATCCATCACGGTCACCTAATAATCCCCAGTTTACAATTGGCTCATTCATCCCCCTCTCCCCTGTAACTATTCTCCAGGGCGTTGCTGCAAATGAGAACGTGTTCTCAGTCAACTTACCTGGTAAAATAACAGATAAATCAAATTTAAAAATTACACCTCAGGACGGGGCGACCAAGCAATATTGTGAGCAAGTATAGAGAGCTCTACATTATTATTCTAAAAGGAATTATATGGAGGCTGTGCTGTTGCTGTGTGTATAAGCAGGTATGTGTGTAGATGTATGCGAGCGTTTGTTAGACAACTCAAATTCAAACCTTTCCAATGGAGGATAATTTTTTTATTACTGGGAGTAATATTTTTACTGCTAAAATAAAAGGACACCGGGTGATGCGTTGGTTAAAAAGGTAACCAATGGCTGCCTCCAAAGTAAATCAACCTAAACTTCCCTAGACTCCATACACCTCCCTATAAGATGGTTTCGTTCACTACCAAATATCAGCCCTGTATTGGCTGTGAATGTTTTCCTCAAACCTACTTGTTCCATTGGTTTAGTAGTCTGCTAATATATCTGCTCTATTGTCAACCACTACCCAAAAAGGCTTCAAAGACATTGCCATCACGGCCCTGAAAGATGGTCCTCTCTCTTGACCCCAATGGTGTCCACTACTAAGAGAAATTGCTTTGTTCTTAACTGACTTGCCTTGTTAAATAGAGGTTGAATAAAGTACTCTGCCCGGCCACCTCTCTGACGGACATGCCCACAGGCACGCACGCACCCACACACACACACACACACACACACACACACACACACACACACACAGAGAGAGAGAGAGAGACAATGACGTAGTGGTGGGGAGACTGCACTGACCCAGGGCACATAATCAATGTTTACTGGTATTTTGTATTCATGTCCTGTGTAGCGCTCTTCCTTCACCTTGAGCAGAATGAAAACACTAGAAAGAAAACACTAGATTGTAATGTTCGCTAAAAAGGCGAAGGACAGCTAACATCTATGCGAGAGGTTTCAGTAATTAGCCTAACCTACACAGGGCGAGCAGTACATGCGTATGCCATTACGTTTTGAAAGTGAATGGGATAAAGATCAAATTAGGCCTAACTACAGTACAGCTCATTCATAGGTAGACATCCACCATGCTAGCTGACAGAACAAAGGCCACGAGGTCACAGAACACCATCACCCCGGTCAGTGTCGTTTCAGTTGTGGTCCCTCCAGTGACACGGCAACGTCAATGAGGAGAACTCCGCTTCTCCTGGGTCCAGCTGCTGTGAAAAGGGCAAGCGCGGGGCCATAATCGCTCTTCACCTCACCGCTCTTCCCGACAACCGACTCAGGCCCATCCCCATCATATCCCCGTCCACTAGCCTCCTCATGGCCCATTAGGCTCATAACTACAGCCAGCTACGGGTGGCTCACCTCAGGAAAAGCAGAGGTTTCCCATGTATATATCCGTGACCCTTGGATGACTCCACACACCCCTCGCCTCCCCCAATCTGGCCCGCCAGTGACCTCCTAATAGGGGGAGAGCGAGTGGGTCTGCGATCCTGTTTGAATGGAGCTGGGCGACACAGTCATTCGGGTGTTGAGTACACAAATCTCCCCTGCAATGGGGTCAAAGCCGAGGCTTATTCATTTGTTTTGCTTTATTTCCCCTCCTTTCCTCCTCTCCTCTCCCCTCACCCACCCCTTCCCTTCCCGTTCTAAATCACAACCCATAGCAATCATGCAGGCAATATGGCACTGATGAGACTTCGCCTGAGTGAGAGAGTGAGAGAAGTGTGAGTGTCGCGTCACACCCCACCAGCCACACACAAACACAGTGGGGCTAGCTAGAGGACAGGAAGTGGAGAGACGGCTACTTGAAATACTGCAAATAGCAGCATAAGAGGAACAGAGCTGTCTGGAGTGGAGGTTGTGTGAATGCCAAAGAGAAACATTCAAATAACTCTCCCCAAGACTGGCAGCTGTTGTAGTAGCAGTACACCCACGGTTCACCATGCAACGCCTCCAAGCAACACATGAACACTACAACGAAAGAGCCCGTTAACACACTATGAAAGTCATTCAACTAAGTCAAAGACTGATCAGTCTTCAGCAGAGGCCCATCTGTGCCAGAGGGTCTGTAGTGCGTTAGCCTACACAGCCCTCGAGCCAGAAAGCCAGCCAATCAGTCAGCCGGTCAGTCAGCCAGGCATATGACTCCTGGCTGCTCACACCACTCTAATCCCAGGGTGCATCCCAAATGGCACCCTATTCCCTTTATTGGGTACTACTTTTGACCGGGGTCCTTAGGGCTCTGATCAAAAGCAGTGCACTGTGTAGGGGATAGGGTGCCATCGGGACCCAACCCTGCAGAATGAACCCGAAGCCCACACGAGACAAGCCACCTTGCACGGCAGAGTAGAGCAGAGATTTACAACACCCCCAGTCACAACAAAGTCTGTCTGGAGGGGCAAGGGCAGGACCTTTCAAATCACTATACACTACATCCTGGGTGGGACATTAACACCAGACACATGCTGGTAGATTTTGACATCCCCTGGTAGAATGTCTATTCCTCCCAGCCACACTGACAGTTGGTCACACAGAACAGTTGGGCGCAGTTATTTTATAATTTTCTTATTAAACAAAGCCCCCATGTAAAAATATAAATAATAATCATTTTTAAAACGGTGTGTGTGTCAGTTCTGGATGAGATAATCTCAAATGGTACAGTGGTGAAAGCAGGATGGGGTACAGCTGCAGCATAGGTTCAATATTTGGTTCAAACAATAGAGAGAGAAAGGTGGCGCTCTTGCCCACTGAAATGGGTCAATAACACACACTGATATCCACTTCTGTCTGTCATGTTCTGGGTTTTCCTTTGAAATCACTTTCAATCAATCAATAAATAAAAAATAAAAAAAACATTCATTAACTGTTGTTTTAATGTTACAAAACATGTGCGTGCGTTTTCTGTGATTTAGCGTCATAATTTATTCACCTGCTGAAAAACAAATGTGAGTGGCTGGTAACATTTGGTCATCTACCACCCGCTGCAGCAGCTGGACCAAAAAGTTACATTTCCACCCTGCCACAATTCCAACTGATGGCTGATCTGTGTGTGTACTGTATGCGTTACTGTAGGGGTGCATGTGTGTGTACAGTATGTCAGCTTGCACGCACTTGTGTTTGTTCACAGTGCATGCCATACGTTTATATGCGTGCATGAACGCATGCAATGGGTGTTATGCATGTTAGCTATGTGCGGTCCTGCCCCTGGGTAGTAGGAGAGGTTAGTGCCCATCCGGCTGCGGACTGTCAGGTTACCCTGTGGGTGTGTCTTCTGGCACCGTACTGGCCTGCATGTCTGCTCCTCTGCCACTGTCTCAGTCTCTTTTCTCTCTCCCTCCCTCTTCGTGACTGGGTAAGGTGGCCCAGAGCATGCGTCAGCCAGGCCTCTTCCTCTGCTCTTCCTGTTTTTTTTTCTCTCTCCCACACACACACACTCTTCCTCTCATCTCCTGACAGCTCCTGACAGGGAGCAGCCCTGCAGCTGGTCGCCAGTCGCTCTCGCCCCAGCAGGACGCTCGCTATGGCGCCATGTGAATCTTCCCTGACCTCCTCCTCCCCTCTCTTTCTCCTCTTGCTGCATGCCTGAGACAGAAGGTTGGAGAGCAGCCCTCGCCCCTGGCAGCCGACCAGAGAGCACTAAGCTCATCCGCCTTGCACGGCGCTCCCTCACTCCTGCTGCCTCGTGGAGCATGCGACACGCCACCACTACGCCCAGACCCATCGCTGGCCCCCTGAAAGAGACACTGAAAGCCCTGGTACTCTGTGCCCAAGCCAGGGCTCCGAATACACACAGGTCGAATCGACCCACTGACTGCCACAGCGATGGTACGCTTGTCGTCGCCCCCCCATGGAGCTACATGTGGACCGACCTCTTGTACACTCACATAGGGATTAAAACAGACTGCTGTCTAAGGTCTCTCTCTCACAGCTCTCCGACGGTCTTCCGGGTCAAGCGTCTCAAAATTGGGAGTCAATTTAGCAACAGTGTGTGGCTTTATGGTCATGTTAATCACACAGAGACATGCAACACATCTCGTCTCGTCCCTTGCCTATATTCACGCTCCTATCTACGAAAATGATTTGACACCAGTGACCACTCACTCCAGCAACGACATTATCAGTCAACCCACGGCGTGCAAACATATTGATCATGCAATCTGTAAGTTATTTCCCTAAAAAGGAGCAAGGGATTTTGTGAGAGTACAGTGCACTGACTGGGTAAAAATGAAACTAATTTCCAGGCTCGGCTTTGTGGGTTGCCAAACTCTACTGCCTGGCTGCCTGACCTGGCTACTAATTACACGTGATAAAGTAACATTTAAGGCGTCTTCCCTGGCAGCCTTACCACGACATGGAATCTACTATTCAGAATAAAGGTTGAGCCCTGCTGAGATTGATCGTGTGGTGGGTGTTCTGCCTTCAGCCTTGATTGTTTATTTCATCCCACTGCCACAAAGGACAAATAAATTACCAATTGCTCTTTTAACAGTTAACCTTTTACACTTACACTGCGCATGTTTACAAAGAGACATTACATTGAGGAAGAGAATGTAGATGTATGGGACGGTGTGTGGCTTACCTTGTCCTTCTCGTGTGGCAGGAGGCGGACGGGCGGCAGGGAGTCCAGCACCACAGTACCCGTCCCATCTGACTGGGAGCTGCGGCTGATGAGGCGGAACAGCAGCCCATTCTTGGCCACTCTACCGTGGGCACACGCCCGCTTCAGTGCAACCCTCAGCTGCTGGTGGAACAGGCCGGGCCCCATGGAGCCACTGCCGGACAGGTAGGCCGCCACGTCACCCTGGCACTTGAGGAAGCGCTCAACACTTTTTAGGGTGGAGCCCCCTGGCTCATGAAGCCCCTCCAGGGAACGCTTGATCAGCTTGTTCCAGTCCAGTCCTGGTTTCTTCCCAGAGTGATGGTGGCTTCCCCCATGACCCCCATCCTCATGATGATCATCCTCTCCGTCTCCTTCCCCTTCACCGCTGCCCAGGCAGGGCTTGGGAAAGGCCAAGCGGCCGGGATTCTCTGGGTCCTTGTAGGAGTTGAGCCCCTTGTTAGACACTTTGAGAATAGTTCCATCCTTGACGCTGAGCTCCAGCTGTTCCAGTACAGTCTTGCGGTCCAGCCCGTGGGACATGGACACAGCGTTGCATATCCTTTCCTCCGACGGCCTCTGCTTCTGCTTCTTCACCTTCTTGATGGCCTCCAGGATCCAGGTGGTGTACATCGGGTTGGCCAGCTTCACCATGGCTGTGGCTGGAGGTCACGATGACGACACACACGCTAACACCCGTGGCGGGCAAAGGTAAGCGTCCTGCGGCCTAAGCCGCCGCCTCCTCCTCCTCGCCCCTCTGCCCAAGGACTATCCTTTGTCCCGGGGCTGCACAGAGTCCCTCAGAGCCTAAGCACGAGCAGCACGGCAGGGAGCAGCTCACCATAGCATAGCCCACCCCACCCACCCCCCCCCAAATAAAACCTGGTCACCCACTACCCTCTCCCGGTAGGGTCAGTTAGCCTGAGGGAGAGCAGTGTTGTGGAGCACCAGATACTACACTAACTCTGGAGCTGTGGAGGACTGACTCGCACACTACGGCGGCTTTCACAATAACACTTAGGTATCTCCAACTGTTTCAAAAGGACAGAGGGAGAAACAGATAGAAACCTGTTGATTCAGTCTCCAATCAATGTAAATAACAGGCTCTCAATGTGATGTTGGAACTGTGACCGTCATCTTGAGTTGAAGATCAGCTGTAGTGTTTGGGAAGTCCAGGAGGACTTAAATGTCTTTCAGCCACGCAGCTCCAGTCGTTCTCTAGTCGTTCTCTTTCCTCTCTCCCTAGCGGTATCCACCTGTTCTAAGGCCTGGAAGGGAACAGATATCACACCCCATGGAGCAGCGAGGGCTCATCACCTTCATGCCAATTGCACTTCAACAGGAAACGCACTCTGCGGAACAAAAGAACACACACATATGGCAGGGTCAGAGAAACGATGTGCAGGAGGGACAGCAACAAGACTCGGTAGACAAAAATGTTAATATTTTTTTTTAAAGTGTCTTAAAATGACATTTATATTGGAGTTGAGGTAATACTGCCGTTTCAAAACATTTGCTTCCTTTAGTGCTTACTGAATGCAACCTGTCAGAGCACATGTACAAACACACTTCTCAAAACAACAGCAGCACATACACACGAGTTAACCCACATGTGTTGTATGTGATAAATACATGCTACCTGAAGTCTAGATCAACATTACAGGACAGCAAATTAAAAAGCTAAAAGATTAAGGTTAAAGATTTGAGATACAAAACACATTTAGGTGGGGAAGAGAAACCCCTGAGCAAAGAGGGCATAAACCCAGATCGAAACATTGTCTTCCTTCACCAGTAGCTCCGGACAGTCCCAGACTAGTGTCTGTGAGTAGGTAAACCTAATCAACTGTGATAATGGAGGTAACTTTACATAGTCTGGTTCACTATGTTTTTGTCTAATCCCCAAAACCACAGTAACTTTCATAACTGTGATGATAGTAACACAAACACTATAGTGGAGAAGGCCACACCACACTTACATGCTACATAACTAGTACAGTATCTTCATCTACTTGTCACAACATCATGAATTGGGTTAGACAACAGAGACTGAACGCAGGTAATAACAACAACTGCACAGATTATGGGAAAACTAGCCACATGTGAGGAACACTTGTTATTATGACTTTGCCAAGCAACGTGGTTATCACTTTGCATAGCAGAACAAATCAACTGAAATAGCAACAACAACAAAACACAGAACACCAGCAAGCCACTTCTCATGGCTAGTTGGCTAACGTTAGTTGTGTTCAAGTGCCTTATATCAGCAAGCATGCAAACGTTAGCAAGCTAGCTTTATACTCCATTCACAACATAAACATGATCATTGATTACATATGTATGGTAGTCAGTAACTGATGAAGATAAATCGTTTAAAAACTATGCTGCGACTTAGTAGCTGTGTTCGTTATCTGGCTAACATTGAGCATGTGTCTATCGTTAGTTAGCTAACGTTAGCCATGTCGGTCAAAACAGATTGGTGGTTAACGTTCCAGTTAGCACAGCTAGTTACAGTAACGTTAGCGATCCATGAAACAGCCCCAAGTGCCTAACTTTCTCAATATTTACTGCTCTGGCTCTTTACGTCACTCTAGTACTGATATGAATTGTCAGGCAATTATGTGGTTACAAACCTTCCCGCGAACTGAAGTTATTTGCTTGGGAGTAGTGACGAAATGTCTCAAAATAGTAACAACGTGTAGTCTCGGTGAAGGAAAACCGTGTTTTGACACAATCAACAATGACAGATGCATACAACGCCCGAGGCTTCAAACAATAACACATAGCCATCACAAGGAATAATCCCATTTAGAATGTCATGGATGATATTCGCGGTGAGATCACGGCCTACAAAGCCGAGGCACAATGTAAATTACAAAACGGCCATAACCGCTATCCGGCAAGTGCAAACATGAAGATCTCAAAGTGCTTGGAGAATGTTCCATTAACATGACATGTTCTATGGCCGCTCGGCCTCCGCCTCGGCTCTGGGTGAAAAGATTTCCCGCAAGACGCGTCCCTACACACCGCTAGATAACTCTCACCTCTCCCTACTTCCTTCCTCCATCACCCACCCTCCCACCGAGTGCCTGCGGTGAAGCCAAGGCCGTTGGAGCGAAGTAGGCCTCGGCTCACTCACTCACTCACTCGCCCCCTCCTTCCTTCCTTCCATCCATCCAACCAACCAACCAACCAACCACGGCCCCCCCTCGCGATCTTCATCTCCCGTACCCCTTTCCCTCTACCTCTCGCGGTTCCCAGAAAGCTAGGACGGATCCAGTTCGGGTTTTAAAGGGAAGCTCGGAGAACTTGTAATATCCTCTCCCCACTAGCCGCTACTCACCGTGATTTCGTGTCGAGTTGCCGAGTAGAATGTGCCAAAATTCATTCGAATCAGAGACAACAACAAGCCCAAAAATGCAGCCAGAGACCAGAGGCTCCAAAGCTGACGCCATCTTTGAGTGGAACAGGAGCTCAGCTAGTGGGGGAGGGGGGAACAGTCGGGGCAAGGGACCGTCTGCATCGTTCAAACGCAAACCCTAGTGGACCGGACAGGAAAATACACTGCAAGGGGAGAGGTGGGGGGGACAACAGAGTTGAAGCTGTGAGGGGTGGATATTGGTTGAACACATGAAATGGAAGAAAGGGACAGATGGTGAAGGGATAGGTGTTCTTGCTTTCTCCACTGGGGCGCGCGCACACGGATATTGCCGTTTAGGGGAACGTCTGAATTTATGCCTTACAGCTGGCTCGTAAGAGAAATCAAAGCAACTGAGTGTGGTTTTAATGTTAGATGGTATTTAAAGATCAAACAAGAGCCCTTCACACAGCCAGGTAGGTTCTGCAATCTATTGCAGCAGCTCTGTTATTTATTAGAGCAGGAGAATGAACCAGCAACTTATACAGTGCTCGAAATAGGCCTTAATGTTGAGGGCTTGTTACTATATATCCGACCATGCTTAGTAGGCTATCACTTGACAAAGCCTATCTGTTTATGTTGAGCGCTTATTCTCCGCCAGTCAGATTATGATACGTGGGCAGCTATTATCCTCCCACAAAAAAAACGATTATGTAAATTGCCCGCAATGCCAAGCAACAGTAAACCACACCATAATAATATAATTTTGGATTTCAACCTTCAATAGCTCTTACACAAAGCTTGCCATGACTATGTAAATTATATATTCTGAATCAGGGTAGGGTGGACAAAAATACACAGCTTTTTTTTGTTGGAATTTCATTTTCTTCCTTATTTACAATCATCGATAGCTTCTACACAAACGTCCATGACTATGAAATTATATATTCTGAGTCAGGGGAGGATGGACAAAAATATAAATATTATACATGTTTTTCTTCAGGCTTTCAATCTTTAATATTTCTTGCATAAAGCTCTTACACAAATGGCAAGCTTTTTTATATATATATATATATATTTGTCCATCCTCCACTGACTCAGAATATATACTTTCATAGTCATTGCACACTTTGTGTAGGAGCTATTGAATATTGAAAGTAAAATGAAAATGTTCAAAAAAATGTTTTACTTTCACCAACAACAAAAAAGCAGTGGATTTTTGTCCATCCTCCCCTGACATATATACATATAATGTTCATTGTCCTGGCAAGCTATGTGTAACAGTTATTCAAGATTGAAAGCCAGAATATATATTTTTTTGATTCAGAATACATCACTATCAGATTCAGATTCATGAAATGCTTTGTACTGAAGATTGAAATCCAAAATATATTATAAAAACATTTTTCTAGGTGTGGATTATTCTCCATCCACCCGATTCAGAATATACCTTCTTCGTAGTCATCGCAAGCGTAGTTCAAAAGCTGTTGATGAGAGAAACCCGAATATCCAATACAAAACTAATTTCACCTCGGTACCATATCAACATCACCTATGAATGTTCTGCATTTCAGAAAGGGGGCTGCTTTCAACCCTGCTTGAAACAATATCATGTTATTTATTTGCATATTATTCTGTAAGGTAAGTCATTTAGGCACATCAAGAAGCTTATTAAACAGCATGATCATTACACAGGTGCACCTTGTGTTGGGGACAATAAAAGCCCACTAAAATGTGCAGTTTTGTCACACAACAATGCCACAGATGTCTCAAGTTTTGAGGGAGTGTGCACTTGGAATGCAGACTAAAAGATTGTCCACCAGAGCTGTTGCCAGATAATTTAATGTTAATTTATCTACCATAAGCCACCTCCAATGTCATTTTAGAGAATTTGGCAATATGGCCAACTGGCTTCACAACTGCAGACCATGTGTATCCACACCAGCCTAGGACCTCCACATCCGGCTTCTTCACCTGCAATGGGGTCTGAGATGAGCCACTCGGACAGCTGATGTACAAACCCACACTTTCAATCTAAGAATGTATGCACAAACTGTCAGAAATTGTGCATGCATCTGCATGCTAATCTTCCTCACGAGGATCTTAACCAGACTACAGTTCTGCATTGTAACTGACTTCAGTGGGCAAATGCTCACCTTCGATGGCCACTGGCAGTCTGGAGAAGCATGCTCTTTACTGGTGAATCCCGGTTTCAATTGTACCGGGCAGATGCTGCATTGTTGGTTAAGGGCTTATACAGTGGGGCAAAAAAAGTATTTAGTCAGCCACCGATTGTGCAAGTTCTCCCACTTAAAAAGATGACAGAGGCCTGTAATTTTCATCATAGGTACACTTCAACTATGACAGACAAAATGAGGGAAAACAATCCTGAAAATCACATTGTAGGATTTTAAATGAATTAATTTGCAAATTATGGTGGAAAATAAGTATTTGGTCACCTACAAACAAGCAAGATTTCTGGCTCTCACAGACCTGTAACTTCTTCTTTAAGAGCCTCCTCTGTCCTCCACTCGTTACCTGCATTAATGGCACCTGTTTGAACTTGTTATCAGTATAAAATACACCTGTCCACAACCTCAAACAGTCACACTCCACTATGGCCAAGACCAAAGAGCTGTCAAAGGACACCAGAAACAAAATTGTAGACCTGCACCAGGCTGGGAAGACTGAATCTGCAATAGGTAAGCAGCTTGGTTTGAAGAAATCAACTGTGGGAGCCATTTTTAGGAAATGGAAGACATACAAGACCACTGATAATCTCCCTCGATCTGGGGCTCCACGCAAGATCTCACCCCGTGGAGTCAAAATGATCACAAGAACAGTGAGCAAAAATCCCAGAACCACACGGGGGGACCTAGTGAATGACCTGCAGTGAGCTGGGACCAAAGTAACAAAGCCTACCATCAGCAAGGGCATTGAAGATGAAACGTGGCTGGGTCTTTCAGCATGACAATGATCCCAAACACACCGCCCGAGCAAAACGAAGGAGTGGCTTCGTAAGAAGCATTTCAAAGTCCTGGAGTGGCCTAGCCAGTCTCCAGATCTCAACCCCATAGAAAATCTTTGGATGGAGTTGAAAGTCCGTGTTGCCCAGCAACAGCCCCAAAACATCACTGCTCTAGAGGAGATCTGCATGGAGGAATGGGCCAAAATACCAGCAACAGTGTGTGAAAACCTTGAAAAGACTTACAGAAAACGTTTGACCTCTGTCATTGCCAACAAAGGGTATATAACAAAGTATTGAGATAAACTTGTGTTATTGACCAAATACTTATTTTCCACCATAATTTGCAAATAAATTCATAAAAAATCCTACAATGTGATTTTCTGGATTTTTTTCCCATTTTGTCTGTCATAGTTGAAGTGTACGTATGATGAAAATTACAGGCCTCTCTCATCTTTTTAAGTGGGAGAACTTGCACAATTGGTGGCTGACTAAATACTTTTTTTGCCCCACTGTAAGTAAGCATTTCACTATAAGGTCTACATATTCGGCGCATGTGACAAATAACATTTGATTTTTGATTTGAATGCACAGAGATACCATGACAAGACCCTGAGGCCCATTGTCGTTCCATTTATTATTTTTTATTTAACCTTTATTTAACTCGGCAAGTCAGTTAAGAACAAATTCTAATTTACAATGACGGCCCACCCCAGCCAAACCCTAACCCGGTCGATGCTGGACCAATTGTGCGCCGCCCTATGGGACTCCCAATCACGGCCGGATGTGATGCAGCCTGGAATCGAACCAGGGTCTGTAGTGACGCCTCTAGCACTGAGATGCATTGTCTTAGACAGCTGTGCCACTAGGGAGCTTTTCTGCCTTCACCTCATGTTTCAACATGATAATGCACTGCCCCATGTTGCAAGGATCTGTACACAATTCCTTGAAGCTGAAAATATCCCAGTTTTTCCATGGCCTGCATAGTCACCAGACATTTCACCCATTGAGCATGGATCGACGTGTACGACTGCATGTTCAAGTTCCCGCCAATATCCAGCAAATTCACACAGCTATTGATGAGGAGTGGGACAACATTCTACAGGCCACAATCAACAGCCTAATCAAACTCTTTTTGGGCCTAATTTATTTTTTCAATTGACGGATTTCCTTATATGAGCTGGACCTCAGTAAAATCTGAGAAATTGTTGCATGTTGTGTTTTTATTTTTGCTAAGTGTATGTACATAAAAGCAGTAGAGACCCGTTATTCAGAGCATGTGGGGTAGAGCCCCACCTATTTTGCAAAAGAAAACACAAAAGAACATATACACTACCATTCAAAAGTTTGGGGTCACTTAGAAATGTCCTTGTTTTTGAAAGAAAAACACTTTTTGTGTCCATTAAAATAACATCAAATTGATCAGTCTACAGTCTAGACATTGTTAATGTTGTAAATTACTATTGTAGCTGGAAACATCTACATAGAATATTTACATAGGCGTACAGAGGCCCATTATCAGCAACCATCGCTCCTGTGTTCCAATGGCACGTTGTGTTATCTAATCCCAGTTTATAACTTTACAAGGCTAATTGAGAAAACCCTTTTGCAATTATGTTAGCACAGCTGAAAACTGTTGAGCTGATAAACACAGCAATAAAAATGTCCTTCTTTAGACTAGTTGAGTATCTGGAGCATCAAATTTTATTTGTCACATACACATGGTTAGCAGATGTTAATGCGAGTGTAGCGAAATGCTTGTGCTTCTAGTTCCGACAATGCAGTAATAACAAACGAGTAATCTAATCTAACAATTCCAAAACTACTACCTTATACACACAAGTGTAAAGGGATAAAGAATATGTACATTAAGATATATATGAATGAGTGATGGTACAGAACAGCATAGGGAAGATGCAGTAGATGGTATCAAGTACATTATATGCATATGAGATGAGTAATGTAGGGTATGTAAACATTATATTAAGTAGCATGGTTTAAAGTGGCTAGTGATATATTTTTTACATCAATTACCATTATTAAAGTGGTTGGAGTTGAGTCAGTGTGTGGCAGCAGCCACTCAATGTTAGTGGTCAGGGTGTGAGTTGGGGTGGGCAGTCTATATTTGTTTTTCTATGATTTTGGGGATTTCTATGTTTCGGCCTAGTATGGTTCTCAATCAGAGGCAGGTGTCATTAGTTGTCTCTGATTGAGAATCATACTTAGGTAGCCTGGGTTTCCCTGTTTGTTTGTAGGTGATTGTCTATGTTAGTTGCTTCTGTCAGCACAGTTCTTATGATAGCTTCACAGTCGTTATTTGTTTATTGTTTTTGTACAGTTTACTTCGTGTTTTTTGTCATCTATTAAATTATGCATTCACACCACGCTGCGCTTTGGTCCGCTTCTTACGACGATCGTGACACCAGCCCCTCTTCTTACCAGAAAGATGGTTGTTTCTGTCTACGCGATGCGTGAAGAAACCAGCTGGCTGCACCGACTCCGATAGAGTCTCTCGAGTGAGCCATGTTTCCGTGAAGCAAAGAACGTTACAGTCTCAGTCTCTGAGAGACTTCCAGCGCCGACAGAGATGGCCGCCTCGCTTTGCGTTCCTAGGAAACTATGCAGTAATTTGTGGGTTCGATTACAGGCTCAACATGGCCAGAAACAAAGAACATTCTTCTGAAACTCGTCAGTCTATTCTGGTTCTGAGAAATGAAGGCTATTCCATGCGAGAAATTGCCAAGAAACTGAAATCTCGTACAACGCTGTGTACTACTCCCTTCACAGAGCAGCGCAAACAGGCTCTAACCAGAATAGAAAGAGGAGTGGGAGGCCCCGGTGCACAACTGAACAAGAAGACAAGTACATTAGTGTCTAGTTTGGGAAAGAGATGTTTCACAAGTCCTCAACTGGCAGCTTCATTAAATAGTACCCGCAAAACACCAGTCTCAACGTCAACAGTGAAGAGGCGACTCCGGGATGCTGGCCATCTAGGCATAGTTGCAAAGAAAAAGCCGTATCTCAGACTGGCCAATAAAAATAAAAGATTAAGATTGGCAAAAGAACACAGACGAAGGCCAGCATCCCGGAGTCGCCTCTTCACTGTTGAGACTGGTGCTTTGCGGATACTATTTAATGCACCAAATTTGCCAGTTCCTGCTGTGAGATGTTACCCGACTCTTCCACCAAGGCACCTGCAAGTTCTCAGACATTTCTGGGGGGAATGGCCCTAGCCCTCAACCTCCGATCCAACAGGTCCCAAACGTGCTCAATGGGATTGAGATCCGGGCTCTTGGCAGAACACTGACATTCCTGTCTTGCAGGAAATCACGCACAGAACGAGCAGTATGGCTGGTGGCATTGTCATGGTGGAGGGTCATGTCAAGATGAGCCTGCAGGAAGGGAACCACATGAGGGAGTAGGATGTCTTCCCTGTAACGCACAGCATTGAGATTGCGTGCAATGACAACAAGCTCAGTCCGATGATGCTGTGACACATCGCCTCAGGCCATGACGGACCCTCCACCTCCAAATTGATCCCGCTCCAGAGTACAGGCCTCGGTGTAACACTCATTCCTTCCACGATAAACGTGAATCTGACCATTACCTCCGGTGAGACAAAACCGCAACTCGTCAGTGAAGAGCACTTTTTGCCATTCCTGTCTTGTTCAGCGAAGGTAGGGTTGTTCCCATAGGCAACGCTGTTGCCTGTGACGTCTGGTGAGGACCTGCCTTACAACAGGCCTACAAGCCCTCAGTCCAGCCTCTCTCAGCCTATTGCAGACAGTCTGAGCGCTGATGGAGGGATTGTGCGTTCCTGGTGTAACTCGGGCAGTTGTTGTTGCCATTCTTTACCTGTCCCGCAGGTGTGATGTTCGGGTGTACTGACCCTGTGGAGGTGTTGTTACACACAGTCTGCCACTGCAAGCTGTCCATCCTGTCTCCCTGTAGCGCTGTCTTAGGCGTCTCACAGTACAGACATTGCAATTTATTGCCCTGGCCACATCTGCAGTCCTCATACCTCCTTGCAGCATGCCTAAGGCACATTCACGCAGATGAGCAGGGACCCTGGGCATCTTTCTTTCAGTGTTTTTGAGTCAGTAAACAGGCCTCTTTCGTGTCCTAAGTTTCATAACTGTGACCTTAATTGCCTACCGCCTGTAAGCTGTTAGTTTCTTAACGACCGTTCCACAGGTGCATGTTCATTAATTGTTTAATGGGAAACAGTGTTTAAACCCTTTACAGTGAAGATCTGTGAAGTTATTTGGATTTTTTACGAATTATCTTTGAAAGACATTGTCCTGAAAAAGGGACATTTCTTTTTTTGCTGAGTTTATATATACAGTTGAAGTCGGAAGTTTACATACACCTTAGCAAAATACATTTAAACTCAGTTTTTCACAATTCCTGACGTTTAATCCTCATAACAATTCTTAGGTCAGTTAGGATCACCACTTTATTTTAAGAATGTGAAATGTCAGAATAATAGTAGAGAGGGATATATTTCAGCTTTTATTTCTTTCATCACATTCCCATTGGGTCAGAAGTTTACATACACTAAATTAGTATTTAGTAGCGTTGCCTTTAAATTGTTTAACTTGGGTCAAAAGTTTCGGGTAGCCTTCCACAAGCTTCCCACAATAAGTTGGATGAATTTTGGCCCATTCCTCCTGACAGAGCTGGTGTAACTGAGTCAGGTTTGTAGGCCTCCTTGCTCGCACACACTTTTTCAGTTCTGCCCACAAATGTTCTATGGGATTGATGTCAGGGCTTTGTGATGGCCACTCCAATACCTTGACTTTGTTGTCCTTAAGCCATTTTGCCACAACTTTGGAAATATGCTTGGGGTTATTGTCCATTTGGAAGACCCATTTGTGACCAAGCTTTAACTTCCTGACTGTTGTCTTGATGTTGCTTAAATATATCCCACATCATCAAGTGCACCAGTCCCTCCTGCAGCAAAGCACCCCCACAACATGATGCTTCCACCCCCGTGCTTCACAGTTGGGATGGTGTTATTTTGCTTGCAAGCATCCCCCTTTTTCTTCCAAACATAACGATGGTCGTTATGGCCAAACAGTTCTATTTTTGTTTCATCAGACCATAGGACATTTCTCCAAAAAGTACGATCTTTGTCCCGATGTGCAGTTGCAAACCGTAGTCTGTCTTTTTTTATGGCGGTTTTGAAGCAGTGGCTTCTTCCTTGCTGAGCGGTCTTTCAGGTTATGACGATATAGGACTCGTTTTACTGTGGATATAGATACTTTTGTACCTGTTTCCTCCAGCATCTTCACAAGGTCCTTCACTGTTGTTCTGGGATTGATTTGCACTTTTCGTACCAAAGTACGTTCATCTCTAGGAGACAGAACACGTCTCCTTCCTGAGCGGTATGACTGCTGCGTGGCCCCATGGGGTTTATACTTGCGTACTATTGTTTGCACAGATGCACATGGTACATTCAGGTGTTTTGTAAATTGCTCCCAAGGATGAACCAGACGTTTGGAGGTCTACAATTTGTTTCCTGAGGTCTTGGCTGATTTCTTTTGATTTTCCCATCATGTCAAGCAAAGAGACACTGAGTTTGAAGGTAGGCCTTGAAATACATCCATAGGTACACCTCCAATTGACTCAAATGATGTCAGAAGATTCCAAAGCCATGACATCATTTTCCGGAATTTCCCAAGATGTTTAAAGACACAGTCAACTTAGTGTATGTCTACTTCTGACCCACTGGAATTGTGATACAGTGAATTATAAGTGAAATAATCTGTCTGTAAATAATTGTTGGAAAAATTACTTGTGTCATGCACAAAGTAGATGTCCTAACCGACTTGCCAAAACTATAGTTTGTTAACAAGAAATGTGTGGAGTGGTTGAAAAATGAGTTTTAATGACTCCAACCTAAGTGCATGTAAACCTCTGACTTCAACTGTATATACTGAACAGAAATATAAACACATCATGTAAATGTTGAATGTATTCAACTGAAATGTGTCTTCCGCATTTAACCCAACCCCTCTGAATCAGAGAGGTGCAGGGGGCTGCCTTAATCGACATCCATATCTTTTGCTCTCAGGGAACTGTGTGTTAACTGCCTTGCTCAGGGGCAGAACAACATATTTTTACCTTGTCAGCTCAGGGATTCGATCCAGCAACCTTCTGGTTATTGGCCCAATGCTCTAACCACTAGGCTACCTACCACTGTATATACTGTATATATGCAGTACCAGTCAAATGTTTGGACACACCTACTCATTCTAGAGTTTTACTTTTTTATTACTATTATTCTACATTGTTGAATAATAGTGAAGACATCAAAATTATGAAATAACACATATGGAATCATGTAATAAGCAAATAAGTGTTGAACAAATCTATTTTATATTTGAGATTCTTCAAAGTAGCCACCCTTTGCCTTGATGGCAGCTTTTCAGACTTTTACTTTTTCTTAGAAAGTAATACTAAGTTTATGTTGTGACGTAAGCTGTTAGTAGCCCATGTGCCTCACCCTAATAATTTTGGTCCCTTTCCCCCTCTTAACTTAGCCTACTGTTCTGACTTGGTGGTACACATGTAGCCTGTAGCCTGTTTTATAGAAATTGTATCATTGAACATTGTAAGAGCTTTGATTGTCTGCTTAAATGCCCCTTTTTTTATCCTACGGTTCTGACTTGGTGTACAGGGAGACTACTGTAAGAACGATCCATGTTCTGAATTCTGTCCCTGTACATTTCAAAAGTGCCGAACAAATAGTTATATTGATTACGTCTGTCCTAGCTCATTAATGTCTTAATCAAAATTAAAGATGGCCTCTTATGCTCTCGTCGTTCCCTTATGCTATAGTTTGTACATCTCAATTGTCAGTAGAAACCCCATTTGTTTAAGCAAGTCAGCCATATCAGCTATGTTTTTTTGAAATGGCACTAAATGAGGCTGAATTAGCTGTTTCGCTGCCAGACAAGGCTCCACTGATAGCCAGGTGTAGCGGTGGTAAGGATTCACTCCATGGTGCTGAAAAGAAAGCTCTGCTGTTGGGACAGCTTTGTGTAGGCCCTAACACCTCCTCGATCACACCGACAGCATCATTGCATTTTGGTACACCAGAAGTACATTAATTTCAAATGGAAAACTGTGTTTGCCTTGCAGCATTGCATTGCAGAGGCAGTGCGTTCTGTGTGGTACATACGTTGGATTTATCGAACGTATGCGTCAAACTGTATGCATAGACTGCTTGACAGAAATGGTAGCAGAAGATGAATCTTGAACTTTGGTTCCACACATTCAGAAGATGCTGTGTATTATTTTGCACAAAAACACTGTCGGTGTAAGCAACAGTTTGTGGGCACAGTTTGTCACCGTTTTATAGTGCAATTAATGTATTGTTTAGTGTTGTGTAGTGGCTTTGCTGGCATGCATTTAAAACATGATTTTTTTTGTTGCTACACCTAGATTTACGTGATAAAATTGCCACTGTGCGCAAGTGCATTGTCTCTTTGGGCTACATCTAGCCCATTCGTTGTCTCTTTGGGCTACAGCTAGCCCATTTGTTGTCTCTTTGGGCTACAGCTAGCCCATTTGTTGTCTCTTTGGGCTACATCTCGCCCATTCGTTGTCTCTTCAGGCTACATGTAGCCCATTCATTGGCGCTAACTACCTTTAGCGTCTATTCATGAAGTTATCTTCTGACAGGGGGAGATAAGAGCTCCAGCGCTCTTTCTGATTCTATTTTTATTTGAAAGATTATATTTCGCTGTTATGAAAGATAATTCCATGTTCCGACAACCTTATGGCAAGCAATGATTATTTATGTTTCTAAAAGTGAAAACAGAGCATTGGGATTGTAGTTCACATGGTCCCACCTGTCAGCGGTGCTTATAGCTGAAAACCCTTGGGATAAGGCAAAATGCCTTGTCAATGCCTTGGGTCCTCCAGAGCAAGGCTACATCATGGGTCCATGCTATTCGGAATCCTTGGGGAGTACCTACCCAATTGAAGTTGACATTTTAAATGGTTACGGTTAGGGTAAGGTTAGGGTTTAGGGTAAGGAAGTCCCACAGATCCTAGATTGCTCTGACCTTACATCATGCATGCATTTAGTGTCACATTAGTGAATGACCCTATGGCTACATTTACACAGGCAGCCCAATTCTGATCTTTTGCCAATAATTGATCTTTTGACTGATCAGATCATATATTTAGCTAACAACTGGGGAAAATATTAGAATTGGGCTGTTAGAAATTATGCTATCGGCAATGTAGCCTATAATGCATTTAAATCTGTCAACCACATGGATTTTAAAATGTCCTTAATTCTTTAGTTTCCTCTTTGCTGAATAGAAAACAACATCTGCCTGTCTATCAACCAGGCAAAGACCAGCCCTCCTTATTAGAACTCCCTATTCATGGATGCAAAATGTAATTATCTGAAGCTTTGTTTAAAATGATTAGCCCCCTGCAGTCCTCGGAGTGGGATTATCAAGTTATAAAGGGAGCAATTAGATCAGAAGAGGTTTTCCCTGTTTAGAAAAAAGTGAGACAAAACATATACATCACATATGCACATTGAAGTAGCTACCTGTAGGCAAGGTAGGTACATAGGTAGGTAGGTACAGTAGGTAGGCAGGTAGACATGCAGGCTGTGTTACCTGTAGCAGATTTTGACAAAAGAGAAATATCAAATATGTGTGCAAAAAAATATTCTTAGCGTACATGAAACCATCATCACAAGCATACATCTCAAAATATTTAAAAATGGCATCTTTCAAATATTTCAGTGCTCTAGTGATCATAAATTTAAACTGAGCAATAAATAGAAAGCACAGATAGAAGATGGGGAATGCTCATGGCATCCCCCCTTGACTCAGATCTACCATCGCAATCAACATCAATTAATAATGTCATGTACTATCTATTACAGAGATTATATCAATTGAGTCTGGTTTAACAAAAAGAGTGGGTACACCCTCCTGGGTATGGGAGTACTCACTGAATTCGGAAAGTATTCAGACACCTTGACTTTTTCAACATTTTGTAACGTTACAGCCTTATTCTAAAATGTATTAAATTGTATTTTTTCCACTCATCAATCTCCACACACTACCCCAGAATTAGAAAACAAAAGCTGGTCTTTGAAATTTCTGAAAATGTATTTATTTTTAAAGATATCACATTTACACAAATATTCAGACCCTTTACTCAGTACTTTATTGAAACACCTTTGGCAGCAATTACAGCCTCAAGTCTTCTTGGGTATGACGCTACAAGCGAGGCATACCTGTATTTGGGAAGTTTCTCTGTTCTTCTCTGCAGATCCTCTCAAGCGCTGTCGGGTTGGAGGGGAGCATCGCTGCACAGCTATTTTCAGGTCTCTCCAGAGATGTTCGATCGGGTTCAAGTCCGGGCTCTGACTGGGCCACTCAAGGACATTCAGAGACTTGTCCCGAAGCCACTCCAGCGTTGTCTTGGCTGTGTACTTGGGGTCATTGTCTTGTTGAAAGGTGAATCTTCGCCCCAATCTGAGGTCCTGAGCTCTCTGGAGCAGGTTTTCATCAATGATCTCTCTGTACTTTGCTCTGTTCATCTTTCCCTTGATCCTGATTAGTCTCCCAGTCCCTGCCACTGAAAAACATCCCTACAACATGATGCTGCCACCACAATGCTTCACCATAGGGATGGTGCCAGGTTTCCTACAGATGTAACGCTTAGCATTCAGGCAAAAGACTTCTTGATTTCATCAGACGAGAGAATCTTATTTCTCATGGTCTGAGAGTCCTTTAGGTGCCTTTTGGCAAACTCCAAGCGGGCTGTCATGTACCTTTTGGTGATGAGTGGCTTACGTCTGGCCACTCTACCATAAAGGCCTGATTAGTGGAGTGCTGCAGAGATGGTTGTCCTTCTGGAAGGTTCTCCCATCACCACGGAGGAACTCTGGAGCTCTGTCTGAGTGACAATCGGGGTCTCTTGGTCACCTCCCTGATCTCTCTGTACTTTGCTCTGTTCATCTTTCCCTTGATCCTGATTAGTCTCCCAGTCCCTGCCACTGAAAAACATCCCTACAACATGATGCTGCCACCACAATGCTTCACCATAGGGATGGTGCCAGGTTTCCTACAGATGTAACGCTTAGCATTCAGGCAAAAGACTTCTTGATTTCATCAGACGAGAGAATCTTATTTCTCATGGTCTGAGAGTCCTTTAGGTGCCTTTTGGCAAACTCCAAGCGGGCTGTCATGTACCTTTTGGTGATGAGTGGCTTACGTCTGGCCACTCTACCATAAAGGCCTGATTAGTGGAGTGCTGCAGAGATGGTTGTCCTTCTGGAAGGTTCTCCCATCACCACGGAGGAACTCTGGAGCTCTGTCTGAGTGACAATCGGGGTCTCTTGGTCACCTCCCTGACCCACGGCACTTCTCTCCCCCGATTGCTCAGTTTGACCGGGAGGCCAGTTCTAGGAAGAGCCTTAGTGGTTCCAATCTTCTTCCATTTAAGAATGATGGAGGCCACTGGGGAACTTCAATGCTCCAGAAACGTTTTGGTACCCTTCCCCAGATCTGTGCCTCGACACAATCCTGTCTCTCAGCTCTACAGACAATTCCTTCAACCCTGTGTCTTGGTTTTTGCTCTGACATGCACTGTCAACTGTGAGATCTTAAATAGACAGGTGTGTGCCTTTCCAAATCATGTCCAATCAATAGAATTTACCACAGGGTGGACCCCAATAAAGTTGTAGAAATATCTCAAGGAAGATCCATGGAAACAGGATGCACCTGAGCTCAAATGTAAGTCTCATAGCAAAGGGTCTGAAATATGGTATTTATGTTTTTTATTTTTAATAATTTTGCAAAGAAAATCTAAAAACCTGTTTTCGCTTTGTCATTGTTCTACATATTATTGTGTGTAGATTGCGGCTGCAACGTAAAATGTGAAAAGGGGGAAGGGGTCTGAATGATGCACTGTATATCACCCTGGATTTTGGTAAAGCAGATGATTGGTTTTCTATCCGTTCTGATCAACAGTGGGAGCAGATAACTTTTTTGTTTTTGTCCTTGCTGCTGTTTGCACACTGGCCCATTGAGGGGTCCTGATAGGCAATATTACCACCAGGCAGAGTGCAGACAGAAGGAGAGGCATTATCATCCTTTTCACAGTATTATTCCAATCTTATAGTGTGGAAATAGATGTATAAAACACATTTAAATCACGTTTTTTACTGCACCGGGCCTTTAAAATACAAACAACTGGAATTTGAGCAGACTTGAAATGAACATTTCCACAATGAAGACAAACACTGCTGATATGACATATATATATATACTAGAGTGTTGAAGAGTCGGTGTAGCTGTGAGTGAGTGACTGCAGTCAATCTTTGCAGTGGTGCAGCCAGACTCATATCACTGTGCAGAGATCCTGTTTTGAGTCCTGCACAGATAGCTAGGCAGCGGCCAGGACTGCTTTTGTCTGTGTTAACTAGAAAGCTTCCTGCTGTGGCTGGCTCCTAGCCAAGTTCCAAAACCCCAACCCCACTGCTCACACCCCTCCCATCCTGGAATGGGCTGCTGAAACATACAGCGGAAATTTCCAGGCCTGTCCGCCCAAGAACATGCCCCCACTGCATCCCCACCCACATGGCCCCTATTCCCTCCCCTCCCTCAATCCAAAGGGGACAGAGAGCAGCTGGAAGGTGAAGTGCATTGTGCTGGAAACCCAGAGCAGGGCCCTCCCTGACTGGGGACACACTCCAGGAATTGAGGATGGAACTTAAAGTCAAGCCAGACACCTCTCGCTCACTCACAAAGTGGTGGAGAACTCTTTCCACGCTTTCCTTTTTCTGAAATCCCCTGAAAACACATACTCCTCCACTAGTACCTTAAAGTACCTTTAAAGTGCCTTGAAGTACACTTCTCTGTCAGACAGTGCCCAATTGAAAGACAAAGGAGGAGGTTGTGTGGACAACTCTGTTTGACAAATCAATTGTCTTGCTGACTGTACTTTGCAATCCTTTCAGCGTGAGTACATTTACAGCTGTGTCGCTGACAAGGTCATTAACATGAACAACTAATTCTGACTCTAATATAATTAATCCTAAGTGGAGGAGTTCTGTATTCAGTAACGGTGACAGAAATGTACCTCCTCTGCAATGGAGCTACTGACACACTGTAACAAATCCGTAGGTCCATGAAGGAACCTGTTGGTTCAAAACGTGAATTTTATTCTGTCATAATACGAGGCAATACTTTGAGATACCATTTGCTAATTGCTATACGGGCAATTTGGGTCCTTCTGATACCATAGCTAAACCTTGTTGGAGAGAATCCATTGGCCAAGGCACCATTCCAAACCAATGCCAGTTTTCCATTCCTCCAAAAACACGATTCTCAGACAAGTCTTACAGCAGGATGCATGTCATAATGTAGTGCCTCTGATTTGACGTGTTAAGAGAGGAACATTATTGGTGTTAAAACTCAATTGATGGTTTAACTCTGGCTTAGATCCATTTCTGCCATAGACATCTTCCTAGGTGGGTCAGCAGCCCCCAGTCTATTCAGTGTGTTGTGGGAACCCCTTTGTCTATCCCAGACACAAGCTTGGTTAGGGCTAGGACCCTCCCCTGGGGCTATAGTCACTGATACACAGTGGTATCACAAGCCCCTCTGCCTGAGAGGTCTCAGTCAAGGGATATCAATGACCCAAGTTGTCTTTATCTGGAAGAATGGTTCAATATCCTGGATGATCAGTGTTTCTGTGCTCATTTACATATCCATATAGATTATTTCAGAAGAGAAACCAAACATTACGCACATAGAAGTTGAAAGATTGTGAAGATACCATGTGGTGTATGTCTTCTACCGTAGCCTTGTTCCTAAAAAAAAAAACAAGTGTGAGTATTTCCATAGACTAGTCAGTCCATAGACCTTGAGTTGTAATGTGTGGTCTAATATTTACAGAGCAGGATGCCCCTCAGACAACAATGCCTCCTCCAAGAGCCTTTCACATTCCTGTGGGCCCTATTGGCGGGCTGGGGACTTAACCTCTGGAGCTCAACACTCATTGTCTGCACTGCCCCCTGTCTCTGCAGACTCCCATAGTATACCCCCATTTTCTCATTCCCGCAACATTTACTTTCTCAATAATCTCCTTCTCAACTAGTGTTACTGCTTCTGCTTTAGTAGCTTCATTATGAGTCAGGATTCATGACTACTGGGGCATGTGAGTTTGTCTCTGAATTAACATATAGGTAGTGGAGAGTTCTTTAATATCTTAAGTGTTCTGTGGATATGCCTTTGTCCTTGAATAGTCCCTGTTAATATGTCATTGATACATATTTCGACAAGTCAGTCTACTGGGTTCCTTTTTAAGTCTTATGCACTTCCTTATGACATAAATTGCATTAAACACCTAATGTAAGTCCTTGGTAAGTATTGTATGATCTTCATTATTCAGTGATCCAGTCATCCATTCAAGATGGCACATAATTAAGATCAGGTTTGTGTAAAGATATGTATGTTTGTCTCCCCCCTGTGCCGACCAGGGGAAACGAGAAAGATGTGTAAGAAGTACAGTATGTTTGCAGTGGAGGCTGCTGAGGGGAGGACGGCTCATAATAATGGCTGGAACAGAGCAAACGGAATGGTATCAAACACATGGAAACCGTGTTTGATGTATTTGATACCATTCCATATAACCGCTCCAGACATTAGCACTAGCTGTTCTCCCCATTTAAGGTGCCACCAACCTCCTGTGATGTTTATAGCGTAGCTTTCCCATGAAATGCATTAACGTCTTCCATAATGATACTACAATCATGTCATAGATAGTATAATTGTACAAATAGACATGAAATTGGCATGTCACAGCTAATCTACAGGCCCTCTGTCCACTGCCAGAGGGCCATAGAAGACCAGTTGGGAGAGGCTATGAGGCAGACCCGGCGCCAGAAGGAATCAGTTGGAGGGCATTTGATTTCCATAGGCTGCAGGTTTTTTTTTTTAAATGGGTGTAATAGTAAAAACCATAGGCAGCTCATGAGTTTCAAGTTTGGGGAAGATTACAATTTATCCTACCATTTCTACCGATCTGGATGCCATTTATGAATATTTATATATGCATATTTTCATGGAACAGTTTCATTTCAATAATAACGTTTTCGTTTCTCAAAATTATTGTCACGTTGTTAATGATATCAATCTAAAGTAAAATTATAAAAATCAACTATGGCAAGAGCTCTAGCCTCTGTCATATGGACACATTGATACACTGTGATCCATTGGCGGCTAAATAAATGAGAGTTCAGCTCAGAGATAGCCTATAGGCCAATGCAGCAGTACGCTTATAACGTCCATCATCAACTAAGTAAAATATATAGGCCTAAAGCCGACAACTAAAAACAGTAGAAAATATTCTGATAAATTCCGGTACTTTCTGTACTTTCAATCACATTCACCTCTCTTCTCCTCCACCTGTCTGACTCCCTTTCTATCTTTCTTGACATGAACTATTGCTAGTGAAGTTCAACATTTGATCAAATCATCACCTTATTTTCTTCTTCTTGTTGCAATATTTGAAATTATACTCAAGAATACATATATTCACAAACATTTTAGACGCTTTTCACTGACAGCCGCAACTCAATTAGTTAGACATATTGTCACCCGCACTACCCAAATGGCGAGCTTCCCAAACACACTTGTGATTTAAAACAATCTACAGCAACAACAAAAAATGTGGCTAAGTTATGCTTCCTGGTGAAGTATTTTGAATGATTTTATTGAGACATTTATATATAATTTTGGCGAAACATCAATCCAGCATCCTAACTGCACTCGCCAACTTTCCTTTCCAATTCGCAAGAGGCTGAAACCAGAGATCTGAATATAATGACGAGATGCTCATGTCTCCGGCCTAACAATGGGAGTCTTTTGTCCCAAAGGCGGGAAGGCAGGCGACAAGCGTAGGTCTGCATATTCTTCCAATAGAAACGCATTGGGTTTATACAGGACAGATTTGAGTTAGCCCTCTTGCTTCGCCTCTTCCTTTCTGCTGAAGCTATAAAACCGGAGAAAGCATCCGTGCGAGCGAAACATAGCCCTTCTATATGTAGTCCATGTATCTAATGATGTCTGGACATGACCTATAAAAAAAACAAGATCTAAAACGGACTCTTACCTTAACCAAATCCTTAAACCTAAAATTAATCTAATATGCCTACTTCTACTATTACGTCTACTAAGATCACACAGTGCCTAGTTAGCCCTGTGGTGGGCTAGTCGTCTCCGATATGGAGCCTTGTCCAGTGTCATATGGTTCTGAACCATGACTATGTTCACTTTTTGTTTCTCCACATCTAAAACTACATCCTTTAAAGCAGGGGTCGGCAACAGGCGCCCGCGGGACAAAATCAGACCGCAAGCTATATTTTTTTAGGGGCACCAAAAGTTTTTAATAGGATAAATAAATCATATTAAAAAAGGTTTTTAAATACGGTCAAATCACCAGGAATTCAGTAAATCATATGAAATTACTGTTATTTTCAAATGCTCTCTCTTTTTGGCCTTAATTTGTAAAATGCAAATGGACCACAACTATGTTCCCGCCCCGGACAATACATTCAAACAAAAATGCCAATCCCTGCTTTAATGGCTCCACTGGGCAGATTGTCTCTCTCAGGGTGACTGGAATGAGCTTCCCTCAGAAACACAGACACACACAGGGGTACTATGTACCTCAGCATATCCCAAAGACACACCTTGTCAGATTGTATCTCATCTAGTCCAGACATGCCCAGGAAGAAACTATCTTTCCTTATACAGTTGAAGTCAGAAGTTGACATACACTTAGGTTGGAGTCATTAAAATTAATTTTTCAACCACTCCACAAATTTCTTGTTAACAAACTATAGTTTTGGCAAGTCGGTTAGGACAAGTAATTTTGTTTACAGACAGATTATTTCACTTATTCACTGTATCACAATTCCAGTGGGTCAGAAGTTTACATACACTAAGTTGACTGTGCCTTTAAACAGCTTGGAAAATTCCAGAAAATGTCATGGTTTAGAATTGGAGGTATACCTGTGGATGTATTTAAAGGCTTACTTTTAAACTCAGTGCCTTTTTGCTTGACATCATAGGAAAATCAAGCGAAATCAGCCAAGACCTCAAAAAAAAAATTGGAGACCTCCACAAGTTTGGTTCATCCTTGGGACGAATTTACAAATGCCTGAAGCTAGCACGTTCATCTGTACACACAATACTACGCAAGTATAAACACCATGGAACCACGCAGCCATAATACCGCTCAGGAAGGAGATGTGTTGTCTCCTAGAGATGAACATACTTTGGTGTGAAAAGTGCAACTCAATCCCAGAACAACAGCAAAGGACCATGTGAAGATGCTGGATGAAACAGGTGCAAAAATATTTATATCCACAGTAAAACAAGCCCTATATAGACATAACCTGAAAGGCTGCTCAGCAAGGAAGAAGCCGCTGCTCCAAAACCACCATAAACAAGCCAGACTTCGGTTTGCAACTGCACATGAGGGACAAAGAACATACTTTTTGGAGAAATGTCCTCTGGTCTGATGAAACAAAAATAGAACTGTTTGGCCGTAATGACCATCGTTATGTTTGGAGGAAAACGGGGGAGGTTTGCAAGCCGAAGAACACCATCTTAACCATGAAGCACGGGGGTGGCAGCATCATGTTGTGGGGGTGCTTTGCTGCAGGAGGGACTGGTACACTTCACTTCACAAAGTACATGGCATCATGAGAAAGGAAAATTATGTGGATAAATTGAAGCAACATCTCAAGACATCAATCAGGAAGTTAAAGCTTGGTCGCAAATGGGTCTTCCAAATGGACAATGACCCCAAGCATACTTCCAAAGTTGTGGCAAAATGGCTTAATGACAACAAGTCAAGGTATTGGAGTGGCCATCACAAAGCCCTGACCTCAATCCTTTTGAAAATGTGTGTGCAGAACTGAGAAAGCGTGTGCGAGCAAGGAGGCCTACAATCCTGACTCAGTTACACCAGCTCTGCCAGGAGGAATGGGCCATAATTCACCCAACTTATTGTGGGAAGCATGTGGAAAGCTACCTGAAACATTTGACCCAAATTAAACCATTTAAAGCAATGCTACCAAATACTAATTGAGTGCATGTAAACTTCTGACCCACTGAGAATGTGATGAAAGAAATAAAAGCTCAAATAAATCACTCTCTACTATTATTCGGACATTTCACATTCTTAAAATAGTGGTGATCCTAACTGACCTAAAACAGGGAATTTTTACTAGGATTAAATGTCAGGAATTGTGAAAAACTGAGTTTAAATGTATTTGGCTGAAGCGTAAGTAAACTTCCGACTTCAACTGTAGGAGTGTTACTGCTACTTGCAATACTGTTCTTCAGTTTGATGTTTGTCCCTCACTCAGAACATGTTGTATGTTGGTTGGCTAATTATCATACCTCAAGTCACTTGTCAATCAAGTGACCAGAACAGCTCTATCCAACTTAAGCTTCTATTCGAATTAGACTTGTATTTATCTACTCATATTAGAGCCCTGGGACAAGTCTCCTGTCAAAGGAAAAGAGGTAGCAACCAGCTAACACCGCTACAGACATAGCAGCTGGACAGACCAGGAGAAAAACACAAGGCTGGGGCCCTTAGGAGCCCTTGGTGCTGCAGTAGTCCATTCCACTCTTTGTTGCTCTCATCCTCCTGCTGTCCTTAGCTCTATAGGAAACCCATGCAGAGCGGAGGGAGAGTGACACCACAGAGCATGAATAATAGAGAGCTCAGATCCTCATCCTACAACACTAAGGTCCTGAGGAGCATGTCGGAACAAAACTGTCATCCCCATTGACTTTCGAAGAGTAGGGATGTGTATAATGTATGTAACGTTATATAAATTAAGTGTGACCTTGTTATTAAGGAACGGTTGTCTTTTGTTGGAGTAGCTTTTTGCAGAACGTGTAAAAACTGATTTACTGTAAGATCTTGTAAATCACTCAAAGTATCAATGACCCCATCGGTAAATAAATGTCATTATTCCACGAACAGGAAGTAACATTTGCGTGATTCATCACTTGGCGTCACACGCACTTTATTTATAGGTAGGGCAGTCAGGCCTACACAGTATATCAAAACTGGAGATAGGTCATAAAGTGGAGCCACATGCATTTTCATTGCAACAGCTGGAAAGTGCAGTGTAACATATAGACCTCCTGCACAGAGTGATGATTGAGAGAGGTTCAAGACTACATTTTTGTAACTCTCCCTCTCCAGCTGTCAGCCCGTTCGCTATCCCATGAGGGGGGGGGTTGCCACGGTGACAGGAGGCCACGTCTTGGGGGCGTCGTTTTGGTCAAAGGACTCCATTGTTCTTGTGTTAAGCAGTCTTCTCTATGCCTGTCTGCCAGGCTCAGGGACAGGGGCTTCACACCCCGACACACACTGGCCCAATGAACCCATTAAGTAGTAGGAGGCGGCACGTTCAGACAAACACTGCAATTACAACACAAATCACCTTTATAGACAGCGAGGAGGAATGAAGGCATATATATTAGTCCAACTACAAGGACGGAACAGAGACAAATTGGTAAATGAATCAGATTCTATTAACGAGTTCACGTAAGAAAGACAACTTACAAGAAAACTGAACAGAATGCATGTTGTAGTATTTCTTGAAGTCTTTAAAAGAACAAAGACTCCACATAATAGTACAAGGGCACAATAGCCAATGACGGGATTGAATATCAAGTGGTTGATAAATTGTTTGATATGCGTGTTGTCCTACATGTCCACACCTGGCCAGTATGTTTATCAGCTCAACCATCCATCTTCTACAGAGAAAAACAAGAGGGATCTTGAAATAAGACAAATCACTTCTTTACCTTTAGTTTACACTGTCCTGTATTGGATGCGTAAGGTATAGTCAGTTCCAACCCACTAAATTGTATTCTCTTACCATATAGTGAAAAGATAGATTTCGCCAAAGGTTTGATAATATATATTGGTCTACGTCTTGGTTGTGTCATTTTGTGCTGCTGTACGGTCTTTGGGCCTTAGTTCAGAGGGGACAGTGACCTCTACTGGTCAACTACCAGCACGCAGAATGAAATGGCATATCAAAGTACATGATCCTTGCAGATTGTTTTGATTGCATACTTTAGTCCCCTGCTATTTTATTTATTTCTGAATTTACCAGAGCGTGTATCCATATGCAGAGCACGTTATTTTCCTTTCCATTAGCGAAAACATCCACTTCATGTCTATAAAATAGGGAGGAAGCCTGGTTCAGCTCAGACTGCAATGGTCAAAAGAGCCAAGGAGACATCCTGCTCGAAGGGGAAATGTAGAACAGTATGACTTACTACAATGGTGACATAGATGCACTCTGATTACCAGTAGATAACTGTGCTCCTCTCTGTGTATTGACAGGCTTGGCTCATGAAACCAGCTACAGATCGGTACAGTCTGATCTATTGTACGAAATAACCATTGTTTTTACGAGAACATATAGTCGTCACAGGAGGCTGCTGAGGGGAGGGCAGCTCATAAATGTCTGTAACGGCGCAAATGGAACGGCATCAAACTCATGAAAACCACGTTTGATACCATTCCACCAATTACCTCCAGCCATTACCATGAGCCTGTCCTCCCCAATTAAGTTGCCAACAAATTCCTATGACATACTGTATATTTTGAACTTTAGGCAGGTGTACTTCAAGAGAGGCCTGTACAATGTTCAGACGATGAATGGTTTGGAAGATACCCATTTTATTTAATGGATACAGGAAGTAAACATTTTAAAAATGAAAAAATAACTGCCAGACAGCGCAATCACATTAACGGAAGACCTTATTCTATTTACACAACTTGTTAACGACTAAAAAACAAAAAGGTTCATAAAACTCCCAACAAACAATTAGCTCAGAACCACACCCATTTAGCTTCTCTAAAAGTATCAAAAAGGCAGCTGTGTATCAAATGCTACCCTATTCAATATAATATGTACTACATAGTGAATACGGTGCCATTTAAGACACCGACAGGCTAGGGGCAGCGTGAGCAGCTCAATGGTCCACGCGGTCCACTTACTCCAGGGGAGGGGGCAGTAGAGCCTGGATTGAGCTGCGGCGGCCCCTGGTCTTCCTGCGGATAGCCCTGATGGAGTCTGGGGAGGTTTGGGGCAGCCAGGCCAGGCCGGAGCCTCTGGCCTCAAGGGTGCTGCTCTGGCTCTGGTTCCTCAGACTGCGGCGGACAGACCGACTCCCCCTGCTGGGAAGAGACCGCAGCACATCGTCGATACTGAACTCTTCCTGTGCCCAGGGGGGAAGGAGGGAGTCTTGGAAGGAGGCCTGTTCTGTAATGCTACCCTGCTCCATCTCTGACCTGTGGATGTCATTCTCCACATCTTGCCCGCTCTCCTCCACTGCCTCTGGACCGTTTGACTGAGGTGCCTGCGCCTCCTCCCTCTTCTCTACGACTGAGCTGACGTATATAGAGCTCCTTCTACCCCTGGAGCGGCCTGGGCCCCGGGCTTCTCCGCTCTGCTTGCCTTTGTTTGGTCTCTGTTCTACATGGCTCACTGCCTCCTGCTCTAATGAAGCCACTGTGGCGCTAACCTCATGTGTAGGAGGGCAGCATGTAGTGTCTGCCCTAACTGGACTTTCCCCACTCCTACCTGCATCTGGTAGAGTGCAAGTGCATTGATCTGTATCTACAGGGTCTGAGGTACACTGAGCATTAGGTTCACCCGCTCGGTCACCAGGTACAGTGTGCTTGGCTGGACTGGACTCTGAAACCTCTGCCTGCCTTGTTTCTGTTGGGTCTTGATCAGTGTTCTCTACCTGCTCTTCACTGAGACAGTCATCAACAGGAACACTCACCTTCCTGCCTTTCCCTCTACCTCCTCTAATAACACTCGGTTCTTTCTGCTCTTTGGTTCTGAAGGTATTTGTTGGACCTGACCACCGTCTCCCGGCCCGTGCTGCCCTCCCAGTCCCAGAGCAGCCTGTGGTAAAGCCTACAGGGGCTTCTGAAGGCCCAACAGATGGCTCTGCAGCTGGGATGGTGTCTTCTGGTGAGACCCCACCGGCCGCGGGGCACAGGCGGCTTTGCCACAGGGCTGCAGCCATGACCACTCCAGTGATTGGGTCGCTGTTAATGACATCTTCCAATAGGCTGGAGTCTCCTTTGGCTGTGGAGGGAGGACACACAGCATGGATGACTTAAGCAATAAGGCCCAGGGGTGTGGTATAGGGCCAATATACCACGGCTAAGAGCTGTTCTTTGGCACGACGCAAAGTGGAGTGCCTGGATACAGCCCTTAGCCATGGTATATTGGCCATATATCACAAACCCCCGAGGGGCCTTATTGCCATTATAAACTGGTTACCAACGTAATTAGAGCAGTAAAAATACATGTTTTGTCCTTGCCATGGTACACGGTGTGCTATACCACGGCTTTCAGTCAATCAGCATTTAGGGCTTGAACCACCCAGTTTATAACACTGTCTAGACTACAGATACAATTACAACAGACAGTTGAATGGCTGTACTTGGACATGCTCCGAGTCAGACTGAATGGCCCATGTGAGAATGTTTACACAATACACAGTAGCAGCATTCTATTATTGACTGTACTTAGTACTGTATCAAGTGTCAGTCAGTGAGAGAGAAGTGCCTTGAGCGGTGCATCGTCAGTGTCTTCATGAGTGAGTGTGGGTATAGGTATTAGAGGTCGACTGATTAATTGGGGCAGATTTCAAGTTCTCATAACAATCGGTAATCAACATTTTTGGACGCCGATTATATTGCACTCGACGAGGACACTGCGTGGCAGGCTGACCACCTGCTACACGAGTGCAGGAAGGAGCCAAGTTGCTCGCTAGCATTAAACTTATCTTACAAAAAACAATCTTAACATAAACACTGTTAACTACACATGGTTGATGATATTACTAGTTTAACTAGCGTGCCCTGCGTTGCATATAATCAATGCGATGCATGTTCATTTATCATCGAATCACAGCCTACTTCGCCAAACGGGTGATTTAACAAGAGCATTCGCGAAAAAAAGCGCTGTCGTTGCACCAAACGTATCAAACCATATCAATGCCTTTCTTAAAATCAATACACAAGTATATATTTTTAAACCTGCATATTTAGTTAAAAGAAATTCAATATTAACTAGGGGAAATTGTGTCACTTCTCTTGCGTTCATTGCAAGCAGAGTCTGGGTATATGCAGCAGTTTGGGCCGCCTGGCTCGTTGCGAACTATGTGAAGGCCATTTCTTCCTAACAAAGACCGTAATTAATTTGCCAGAATTTTACATAATTATGACATAACATTGAAGGTTGTGCAATGTAACAGCAATATTTAGACTTATGGATGCCACCCGTTAGATAAAATACGTAACGGTTCCGTATTTCACTGAAATAATAGGTCATTAATATGGTCAAATCCAGAAACTACAGCTCGTATTTCTGTGTGTTTATTACATTATAATTAAGTCTATGATTTGATAGCGCAGCTGAGCGGTGGTAGGCAGCAGCAGGCCCGTAAACACACTTTCCTGCGTTTGCCAGCAGCTCTTCGCAATGCTTCAAGCACTGCGCTGTTTATGACTTCAAGCCTATCAACTCCCGAGATTAGGCTGGCAATACTATAGTGCCTACAAGAACATCCAATAGTCAAAAGGTATATGAAATACAAATGGTATAGAAAGAAAGTCCTATAATAACCTCAACCTAAAACTTCTTACCTGGGAATATTGAAGACTCATGTTAAAAGGAACCATCAGCTTTCATATGTTCTCATGTTCTGAGCAAGGAACTGAAACGTTAGCTTTTTTTTACATGGCACATATTGCACTTTTACTTCTCCAACAGAGTTTTCGCATTATTTAAACCAAATTGAACATGTTTCATTATTTGAGACTAAATTGATTTTTATAAATCAAATAAGTGTTCATTCAGTATTGTTGTTAATTGTCATTATTACAAAAAATATAGATACATATATAAATGTTTTTTTATTTTATTTTTTTTTAAATCGGACGATTAAATCGGTATCATCTTTTTTCTGGTCCTCCAATAATCGGTATCGGCGTTAAAATCATAATCTGTCGACCTCTAGTAGGTATACAGTGAAATCAGCAGAGTGGAAGCCTTGCTCTCACCAATCCAATCATATTTAATCAATGATTAGTTCAAGGAAGGAATGTTTCTTCAAAAGACAGCCTAACAGCAGCATGCTCACCTGTGTGTCTGGAGGTGTGGGGGTGTTGAGGGGTGGGGGAGCAGCTGAGGGAGGACAGGTTCTCCGCGATTGGGCTGAGGTTGGGGTTCTTGGATGCATAGGTTCTCTTCACATACAGAGAGTGATTTACCTCCTTCTTCCCAAAGCCACGCTTTGCTAAGTCCTAGAGAAACACAAACAAACTGAATACCCAAGCTGGTTTGCCCCAGCCTTACAACTGTGCACCTCTCCTGATTTATGTTTTGTTTTTGTTTTACTGTCACCTCTGAGGGATACAGTAATTACATCAATCACAGTACACTTCCTTCTTTGGTCCCTTGAAAACGCTCATTCCTTTCATGTTCAGAACTAAAGTAAATCCCACAAGTACTCAAAACACCACCTTCTAAATATAGTTTGGTTCTTGCTCAATTTGAATCATCTAAATCCCTTGAGTGCGAGGAAGGCAGATTGACTGTGGCTAAATAAAAAGTTAGAACGAGGCAAGTAGCTTGGTGTATGTAATACCTCCCCGAGGCTTAGCTCACTACTATCCACAGCCTCAGCGTGTAATATCATAAGTCGCTAGAGAAAGTAAAGTGATGAGCAGAGCCCAGACTGACCTTCATCCTCCCACAGGCAGACTTGGCAGCCGTACGCGTCGACCTCTTCTTCACAGGATTACTTTCCTCCTCTGGTTGCTGAAAGAGCAGAGAAAAGTGAGGGATATATAGAAAGAGAGAGAGAAATAGAGGTAGAGGGGGAGAAATAGGTAGTGAGAGACAGGTTGCATTAGGATAGGATCTATTTCGTTATACTCGCAAGATCTTCCATTGAGATTAACCCTAAATCATCAGATTAATATAATATTAAAACTATGGTAACATTAGTCCAGAGATAATCTTCTCATTGGTGTGTAAGTGGAAGAAATGAGGATATCCTGTTCTGTGAATGAGTGGTGTGTTAACTGACCTTTCTCTTTCTGCTGCGAGAGCGGGCTGTGGCAGGGGCGTCTGATTCTGGTTCACGGTCCAGGGCAGGATCAGGCACTGGGGCGGGGTCAGGCACTGGGGCGGGGTCAGGCACTGGGGCGGGGTCAGGCACTGGGGCAGCATCTACAGCAAACACCTCAGTTTCAGACTCATTTGGCACCACTGTAAAATCAATGACTTGAGGCTGATGAGGAGATGTGACGTTACTTAAGGAGAGAGAGAGGGTGTGGGCGGTGGGGGTGGATGAAATATATTCCGTCTGAAGTGGGAGTCAACTGAAGTGACACTCTCACCTGGCAGTGCCTCACAAATGGAGTCCTCCTTTTGGAAAGCGGCATTCAAATCCAGAGGTTGAGTCTCCAGCTCTGTAAATATGTACAGCAAGTAACAATGTTATGTTTTACACAGAGCTTGACTGGAAATATAGCATCCTCTCAGCCATGATCACTGTTCAACAACCAACCTGCATTGTCCAAGGAACTGTCAACATCATCTTCCATTGAAGGGAAAGTGATCTGAGGACAGAGAATTACTACATTATTTCCATGGTGAAAAACTAACCCACATGCTGAATTACCAAGAATAACAATTCAATCATTGTCCATTCTCATGAGGAACACTGTAGCTAAATGTTTTGGCAACGTAAAACAAGAGTTCCTTATTGGACGATCAGGTAGTCCCTTCCTGTTTCATTACATTTTCTTCTGTTTGGTGCCTAATGAATACAACCCTTACTTCATAATTTTTGCAGAAGGTCAATCACTGTGTTAGTGACTTGTACCTTTCCCTGAGTGTCAGCGCTCTGTTCCCCACAGCAGGGCCCACTAGTGAGGGGTGGGGATGCTCCAGTCAGAGAGGGGCTGCTGAAGTCTGGCTGGGCCAGGTTTAAAGGGGTCCTCTGGGGGGTCTTCAGCAGCGACCTCAGCTGGGACACCCCGGCAGATGTTGGGACCCTGCCCGGGGTGCCCCCCTTCCGTAGAGGGGTGCTGGGGGGCAGCTTCTTGTCAAAGAGCTCGGGGGGCAGCAGGATCCCGAAACGCACCTGCTTCTTCCTCTTCACAGTTGAGGTAACGTTACCACCAGAGGAATCAGCTTCATCTAAAGGAAAAATAAAGATTTAACATCACTTGACCCTTCTCAAAACAGCTCTATTCAAACAACTGCTTCTCTTACAGAAAAATGTGGTTCCATTTTAGTCGGTTGTTCGGTATGACATTCACCTGAACTAAAAACACGCCAATGAAATGCCTGGGCTCGGATTCACTTCCTCAATTCAGCTCGACTGAAGGTGAATTTGTCAAACAACTTCCAAGCACACAAAGACTAGTGGATTCGGCTCCAACTTAGGTGTCTGTGGAGAGAGTACTCATCCCCCTAGACGTTGCTAGCTTTGGGTCTTGGTGTTTGCTAAAAGCTAACTACTTTCTGCTCTGCTTGTGTAGCTAAAAGTCTTATAATATGCCATTTAGCAGACACTTTTATCCAAAGAAACTGAGTGCATACATTTCATGTATGGATGGTCCCGGGAATTGAAGCCACTATCCTGGCATTACAAGCTCCATGTTCTACCAACTGAGCAAAATAGGACAACGCTTCCTATTTGGGAAGAAATGTGGAATGCTTCTTAGTGTTTGCTAAAAGCCTAGCACTTTGGTTTTGAACCATCAACCATACTCTAGTCCATGGCATATGGTTTTACAATGAAAATGAAAGATAATCCTGTTTGCCCTGAGTGGAAACACGCTCAAGCAGGGCCAGCTCCAGGCATAAGCAGTCACTTAAGAGTCAGTGCCCCAAAACATTTGACAGTGCCTTCAGAAAGTATTTATATCCCTAGAGACTTATTACACACTGTTGGACAGATTTCAAGATGGATTCGAATTAATAATTCTCACCCATCTACCCCATAATGATAGTGATTTATTCATTGAAAATGAAATATGAAAATACAGAAAATTCTCATTTACATACATATACACACCCCAGAGTCAATGCATGTTAGAATCACATTTGGCAGTGATTACAGCGTTCTGGGTAAGTTTGAGTTTTGCACAATTTTCAAGTCTTACCATAGATTTCCAAGCATATTACAGTAAAAACATACTTTGCCACTCAGGAACATTCACTGTCTTCTAGGTAAGAAACTGCAGTGTACTCAGTAATCTGTTGTATTGGATTTGCCCCGAACATTACACTTTAATCATGACAAAGGTCATTTATTTGCCATTTTTTTGTTGCAGTTTTACTTTAGTGCCTTGTTGCAAACAGGATGCGTGTTTTGGAATATTTGTATTCTGTACAGGCTTCCTTTTCACTCTGTCAATTATGTTAGTATTGTGGAGTAATTACAATGTTGTTGAGCCATCCTCAGTTTTTCCCTATCACAGCCATTAAATTGTGTGACTGTTTTAAAAGTCACCATTGGCCTCATGGTGAAATCCCTGAGCGGTTTCCTTCCTCTCTGGCAACTGAGTTAGGAAGGACGCCTGTATCTTTGTAGTGACTGGGAGTATTGATACAGCATCCAAAGTGTAATAACTTCACCATGCTCAAAGGCACATTCAATGTCTGCTGCTTGATTTATTTTTTACCCATCTACCAATAGGCGCCCTTCTTTGCAAGGCATTGGAAAACCTCCCTGATCTGTGTGGTTGAATCTGTGTTTGAAATTCACTGCTCAACTGAGAGACCGTACAGATCATTGTGGGTGGGGCAGTCATTCAAAACATTATTATTGCAGACAGAGTCCATGCAAATTATTATGGGGAGTTGTTCCTGAATTTATTTAGGCTTGCCATAACAAAAAGGGGTTGAGTACTTATTGACTCAAGACATTTCAGCTTCTCATTTGTAATTAATTTATGCAAATTTTGGAAAACATAATTCCACTTTGACATTATGGAGTATTGTGTGTAGGCCAATGAAAGTCAAGGGGTGTGAATACTTTGAAGGCACGGTCTATATCCAAAACAAAAAAATAAATGCAATAATTTCCAAATAATTTCAGTTCATATAAAGGAAATCAGTCAATTGAAATAAATTCATTAGGCCCTAATCTATGGATTTCATATGACTGGGAATACTGATATGCATCGATTGGTCACAGATATGCCTAAAGAAAAAGTAGAGGTGTGGATCAGAAAACCAGTCAGTATCTGGTGAGATCACCATTTGCCTCATGCAGCGTGACATCTCCTTCACATTGAGTTGATGAGGCTGTTGATTGTGGCCTGTGGAATGTTGTCCCACTCGTCAATGGCTGTGTGAAGTTGCTGGATATTGGCGGGAACAGGAACACGTTGTCGTATACTTCAATCCAGAGCATCCCAAACATGCTCAATGGGTGACGTGTAGTGGAAGCTGCGGATCTCATCACGGTATCCTCTATGCATTCAAATTGCCATTGATTAAATGCAATCATGTTCATTGTCCATAGCTTATGTATGCCCATACCATAACCCCACCGTGGGGCACTGTTCAGAATGTTGACATCAGCAAACCACCCCGCCACAAGACACGGTCTGCCATCTGCCTGGTAAAATTGAAACCGAGATTCATCCCTGAACAGCACACATCGCCACCGTGCTAGTGACCAACGAAGGAGAGCATTTGCCCACTGATGATGTCGGTTACGACGCCAAACTGCAGTCAGGACGACGAGAACGTAGATGAGCTTCCCTGAGAAGGTTTATTTGGTTGTGCAAACCCAGTTTCATCAGGGTGACTGGTCTCAGATCACACAGGTGAAGAAGCCAGATGTGGAGGTCCTGGGCTGGCATGGTTACATGAGGTTGTGAGGCTGGTTGAACGTACCGCAAAATTCTCTAAAAACGACAGCTGAGGCAGCTTATGATTGTGGACTTCAGGAAACAGCAGAGGGAACACCCCCCTATCCACATCGATGGAACAGTAGTGGAGAGGGTAGCAAGTTTTCAGTTCCTCGGCATACACATCACAGACAAACTGAATTGGTCCACTCACACTTACAGCGTCGTGAAGAAGGCGCAGCAGCGCCTCTTCAACCTCAGGAGGCTGAAGAAATTTGGCTTGTCACCAAAAGCACTCACAAACTTCTACAGATGCACAATCGAGAGCATCCTGGCGGGCTGTATCACCGCCTGGTACGGCAACTGCTCCGCCCTCAACCGTAAGGCTCTCCAGAAGGTAGTGAGGTCTGCACAACGCATCACCGGGGGCAAACTACCTGCCCTCCAGGACACCTACACCACCCGATGTTACAGGAAGGCCATAAAGATCAAGGACATCAACCACCCGAGCCACTGCCTGTTCACCCCGCTATCATCCAGAAGGCGAGGTCAGTACAGGTGCATCAAAGCTGGGACCGAGAGACTGAAAAACAGCTTCTATCTCAAGGCCATCAGACTGTTAAACAGCCACCACTAACATTGAGTGGCTGCTGCCAACACACTGACATTGACCCAACTCCAGCCACTTTAATAATGGGAATTGATGGGCAATGATGTAAATATATCACTAGCCACTTTAAACAATGCTACCTTATATAATGTTACTTACCCTACATTAATCATCTCATATGCATACGTATATACTGTACTCTATATCATCGACTGCATCCTTATGTAATACATGTATCACTAGCCACTTTAACTATGCCACTTGTTTACTTTGTCTACATACTCATCTCATATGTATATACTGTACTCGATACCATCTACTGTATGCTGCCCTGTACCATCACTCATTCATATATCCTTATGTACATATTCTTTATCCCCTTACACTGTGTATAAGACAGTAGTTTTGGAATTGTTAGTTAGATTACTTGTTGGTTATCACTGCATTGTCGGAACTAGAAGCACAAGCATTTCGCTACACTCGCATTAACATCTGCTAACCATGTGTATGTGACAAATAACATTTGATTTGATTTGGTGAAAAAATTTACAAATTCTCTGGCAACAGCTCTGATGGACATTCCTGCAGTCGACTCCTTGAAAACTTGGGACATCTGTGGCATTGTGTTGTGACAAAACTGCACATTTTAGAGTGGCCTTTTTTTTGTCCCCAGCACAAGGTGACTATGTAATGATCATGCTGTTTAATCAGCTTCTTGATATGCCACACCTGTATCTTGGCGAATGAGAATTGCTCATTAAGATGAATGTAAACAAATTTGTGCACAATATTTCTGGGATCTTTTATCTCAACTCATGAATCCAACACTTTACATGTTGCGTTTATGTATGCATGTATATACACAGCACCAGTCTGTATCACAACCGGCCGTGATTGGGAGTCCCATAGGGCGGCGCACAATTGGCCCAGGATCGATTGGCCCATTTGTTCTTAGTTGACTTGCCTAGTTAAATAAAAAAGGTTTAAAATAAAAATAAAAAAAATACCAGTCAACAGTTTGGACACACCTACTTATTCAAGAGTTTATTTATTTTTACTATATTGTAGAATAGTGAAGACATCAAAACTATGAAATAACACATGGAAATGCTTATTTGAGTTGTTCTTGCATAATATGGACTTGGTATTTCACCAAATAGGGCTATCACCCCTACCTTGTCACAATATACCACCACTACCTTGTCACAACACAACTGATTGGCTGAAACACATTAATAAGCAAAGAAATTACACAAATCAACTAAGACACGCCTGTTAATGTAAATGCATTCCAGGTGATTACCTCATGAAGCTGGTTGAGAGAATGCCAAGTGTACAAAGCTGTCATCAAGGCAAAGGGTGGCTACTTTGAAGAAACTAAAATACATTTTGATTTGTTGAACATTTTTGGGTTACTACATGATTCCATGTGTTATTTCATAGTTTGTCTTCACTATTATTCTACAATGTAGAAAATAGTAAAGATAAAGAAAACCCTTGAATGAATAAATGTCCAAACTTTTGATTGGTACTGTATAAACAGTTATTTTATTATCATGACTGTATTCATCCATAAATCGTCAGTTACGCTAAGGCTGGGAATTGCTAGGGACCTCACGATATATTATCACCATGATACGAAGGTGCCGTGAAGATATGAATTGCGAATATCACAAAGTATTGTGATTTTACACTGGGATTTTATTGCGATTCCATATTCCAAACATATTGCTTACCATATGTCTGCTGCAGAGGGACAAGAGAACGTGAGAACTAGTTTAGATCAGTCATGGAAATAAAAGTGCTGAAAAACGAATTAGCTCTTTATTTAAAAAGATGGAGAACAAGCTATGAAGGATGTTTTGGAGTTTTGGTGCAGCTACAGCCAACTAGGGCAAATAAATATATACATGCACAGCGATAGCCAAAACGATATATCGTCAAAAATAATATACCGAAATGCAACCGCATCAAGCCCCCTCCATCACTAGGTTACACAATTATAAAATTGCCATGCCAGGCCTATCTGTACTACGCTAAGCTTGCACTGGGCTTCAAAGCACAGACAGGGGAGCAGCATATAGCGTATTTACCTGTGGGGTTCATCTCCAGAAGAGATGGAACGGCAAACAGAGGGGACAGAGTTGTCCTGTCTGGTCCTGAATGCACAACCAGAGGTTGGTTGGAGCTGTGGACTTCAAAGGAGCATTCCTGTTGAGTGAGAGGGAACCAAACAGAATTTTTGAGAGCCAGGCAGGAACATGGGGTGAGAATAGCAGTTGTGTGCTCTGTAGAGCTGTGAGGACTTCACAGACAGAAGAGAGGAGGCTGGGGTGTTGGGTTGTGTCCCAAATGACACTCTATATAGGGAATAAGGGATATAGGGAATAAGGTGCCAGTTGGGACACATATTTGGTGTGTGTATAGATAAAGCCTGGTGGCCTCTTACTTGCTCCTGCTCCTCCTTGGTGGGAGTACAAATCTGCTTTAGAGGAGAGGACTGGGGCTCCCCCCATGTGACCTGGGACACAGTATTAGTATGCAGGGCTGGTGGCAGGGACACACTAGCGCGTTCTAGCTCACCAGAGAGCTCAGTGTCATTCTGGGGCTGTACAGTGAGAGCTGGATGATGGTCCTTGTCCTGGACAACTGCAGCCTGGGGTAGGGGGTCATGGTGGGTTTAGTGGACGTCAGAACATTGTGGCCACAGTAGAATAGTTAATAGTAAAATACATTTAGTTTAAATAAGCACTTTACAATATTTATTACCAGTTGATCAACATGTACAAGCCAAAGTCGCAAAAAACATCAACACACCAACAGATGCTGAATGGTTGGCCAAGTTATATTTGTCATTCAACGGACAGAGAAGTGCTTGGTGAGTGTGTGGTGAGGTTACCTCATTGTTTTGTTGCTGCTTCAGTATGGTGCCGGTGCGTTTGATGACAGGAGTGTTGGCCTCGCCAATTTCCTCCACACAGATCCCCTGGGAGACTGCTGTGCAGCGCCTTTTACTGGGTGGTGGAGTTAGAAAGGGAGGCTGGCTCACTGGGGTCTTGTTCTCCTTCCCACCACTGCCATCATCACAGCTCCACCCATCTGAGAGTTAAGACAACACCCATAAACAACCACAGCCCAGAATAGAAAACCCTTATAGAAGACACTAAAAAGGGCAATCTGTAGTATCTGGACGTTTTTCCATTTCCTCAAAGTAGTATAACAAATATATCAACACCCATAAACAACCACAGTCCAGAATTGAAAACCCTTATATAAGAAACTAAATTCTAACTAGTTGAAAACTGAAATGGTATACTCAAAGCACCAATTTCAGTTCATGTAATAATAACAGATGAATAAATTAGTCACTGAAGCAGACTAACCACCAGACAGAAAATCTCTTGTCTTGATGCATCCCCCGGTGTGATTGTCCTGTTGTGGCACCGTTTCATTCTCCTCCACAGCCATTATGCTCTGGAAAATAGCCATCTTCTGCTTTAGAGTAGAGGGGAATCTGGGAGAGAAGGATCTGGCTTGGGTAGGCTATGAAGATAAAGACATGGTAAACACACCATTTCAAATTATTGGTTTCAAACCAAGCTGTTTGACAAATTACAGACATTGTAGCAAGAGACAGCTTATAGGCAGGCCTATGTCATAAATTTAATTGACTCTGGCTAGGAGCATTGCTAGGTCCAATTCAGATTAACACAAGCAGTCCTAGAGCAACCTGTATCTGCAGTGCACTACCTACAGTATTTTTATTGCACAATCTTTGAGTATGATCATGTATGAGCAAACATCTCACCTGTGTGGTTGTGGGGGGAGTTTTCATCCTCTGTTGGGCTATGTAGCGGATAAGAGAGTTGGTCTCTGGTGAGCCCCGTACCCCAACATTAGACCTCCGCTTAACCTTCAGCTGAGCCAGGCGAGATTTTTCTGGAGAAAGACAATAGATGCACCATTTATTGGGACATTCTTAGTTCAGAAAAACTCTGTGTAGACCCTATAACATAACGTCACATTGCCATGGAAAATGTGTGTTTCCGTTGACAATAACGAGTTGATTAGATACATGGTAACGCCAGAGAGAGCAGTGGACCCATTGGAATGATAAGCAGCTAACTTCTTCAATGTCTGAATTACCTTTGGCGTTAGAAGACGGCGTGAAGCTCTGAGGGGAGAAATCCAGTTGGGAGGGTGTGAGCTGGAATAATTCCAAAGGTGTTGTGATGTTGCTCAGAGGAGGACACGAGGCCTCCAGTTCATTCAAGGTTTCAGCTCCCTCAACGTTGTCCATTTTCAGCTCTGAACTGGCCATGATCTAACTTACCTAGCTACAACAGAAATGAATCCAAGCGACTTCAGTGGGGTCCTTCACCTGAATTAGAGATCACCCAACTGCTGTTAACAGTCGATCAAATTGGATCAATGACGCATTCAAGGGAGGCAAGGCTGACAAAACAAGCAACGACTGATGATCACACACTAAAACAAGTGGTTTATTATGCGACAGGCATTTGTGGCTTGCACGTTATTGACACTATGCATCAAACATTAAACACATCTTACACTTACAACTTTTATAAAACAAACTCTGAAGTTAGCTACAAGTTCACATTTAACTGTTTGCTACGTAACAAACTGGCTAACGTTAGCTTGTTGGCCAGTTAACGTCGTTAGCTAACACTAGCTAGAGTTAACACTCAATCGACAGCATCTTACCTTAAAAATAATGTTGTTTTTTTTAGAAACGCTACAATATCCACCCTTATGAATCCAACTAGACTTAGCTAAACATACCAGCTAAATGACTACAAGAATCAAACGTTTTTCAGCTAGCTAACATGCTTGCTAGCTAGTCCATACTAGTGTAATTTTCAAATTTCGTACCACTCACAGTAGCTGTGGCACGAAGATCCTTCCGCGACCTAAACAAATGTTGGTTAACGTTAAAATGTCCAACGAAATCATTACATGTATGTTAAACAAACTCAAAACTAAATTCAAAAAACATTTTCGTTAAAACTTGTCAAAATACGGATATAAATCGATAGTTATGGACATTTGGGCACTATTTCGTATGTCTACAAAACGATCTGGTTTCATACGAACTGGCCAATGAATGTGAACGTATATGTCACGTGTCTCTAGAATACCCAATGAATCACATCCGTTTTTGTGCTCCAAAATTAGTTCCTACGCTAGCAGAGAGGAAGAGGCGAGCAGAACATTATTTTCCATTTAAATTATCTTTGTAGATCATATTTTTCCTTGCGCACTGGTGTAGGAACAGCTCATCCATTTCCAAGTTTCCAAACTTCTTCCCAAAAACAAATCAAAACTCTTATTTGTGTTAAAACCTTGTCTTACATTGCCTATACATTTGGTAAGATGAATTGGACCCTCTGGTAGTAGTCCGTCAGACGGCCTTTGGGATACTCTGGTAGGCCCCTACTCAGTCTCTACTGCTGCTACTCATACAAATACAGGTTTCCCCCCTCGTTGACAATTCACCTGATAATTGCCAACATCCAATCTGTCAGACAGACAGGTTGCAGTCACCTCACAAGCATCTTTATTTACCTCCAAACAGGGAGGGGAGAGTTAGTGTGCCTAAGCTTTAGGAAAAAAAGGTGCTATCGAGAACCTAAAAATGTTATTTGGTTGTCCCCATGGAACCATTTTCCCCCCTAAGTGTAGCTTTGTAGTATTAGTCTGAATGCAAGACCAAGGATGTTGATACAGGGTTGAAGAAAATCTCTTCAGACAAAACAATGTAGGCCTACTGTGCCCTTCCTCTCATTACTGTCTGTCCCCAATGGTGGAAAAAGTACCAAACTGTCATACTTGAGTAAAAGTAAAGATACCTAATAGAACATGACTCAAGTAAAAGTAAAAAATCCACTTGAGTAAAAGTCTAAAAGTATTTGGTTTAAAATGTACTTCAGTATCAAAACTAAATGTAATTGATAAACTATACTTATGTACCAAAGGTAAAAGTATAAATAATTTCAAATTCCTTATCCAACATTCAGATATCCTTTACAAACAAAGCATGTGTTTAGAGATGCCAGATCAGAAGCAGTAGGGATGACCAGGGATGTTCTCTGTTTAGTGATGCCAGATCAGAAGCAGTAGGGATGACCAGGGATGTTCGGTTGCTGCGTGAATTTGATTATTTTCCTGTCCTGCTAAGCATTCAAAATGTAACAAGTCTTTTTGGGTGTCAAGGAAAATGTATTTTCACAAGGAACGCAGTGAAGTAAAATTAATCAAAAATATGAATAGTAAAGTACAGATACCCCCCCAAAAATACTTAAGTAGTACTTTAAAGTATTTTTAGTTTGGTACTTTACATCACTTTCTGTCCCTCTGACGCTCCCTATACAGTATACCCACGGTCCACCTTCTTCCTATTCCTCCTTCTCCCTCTCTCTTTCACTCTCTCTGTTGCCTGTGTGTGTGTGTGTGTGTGTGTGCGTGTGCGTGTGTGTGTGTGTGTGTGTGTGTGTGTGTGTGTGTGTGTGTGTGTGTGTGTGTGTGTGTGTGTGGGTGCCTGTGGGCATGTCCGTATGCGTGTGTCCGTGTGTGCATGTGAGTATGATGAGATGACATAGCCATGGTTGGTGACCTATAAAGAGGGGATTAAAGCAGTTCTCTGTGACCCAGCTGTGTACACCGTGACGTCACACTCCCACCCCACAGTTGGTTCCGTCTGTCTGGCACACTGGGAGCATGTGGCCTCGCTAGTACCAGGCATACAGGCAAGCAGCAGGCACAACGTGAACAGGGAAGAAGAGACTGAATGAGCGCTAGACATGGTAATGCAGGCCTTGAAACAGGAGAAAGAATAGGCCTAATACAATAGATTAATAGGCCATATGTCTGGCCTAATAAATTAGAATCAGGCCTAATAGAATATAGCCTTGGCTCCCAGGCTTCGCTCAAGGTGAGGTTCAAGTCTGTGACAGAGGCTAAGTGAAATATTATAATAATAAGCTTGGGCCTAATATCAGGCCTAATATAATCTTCTTCTTTTTTTAAAGGACTCCAAAAGGACAGGGCCAGTCATCCTCCTTTGAGATGTTACAAATGGTCTCCCCTTCTTTATGAAGACCTTATATCATCATTATAATTCCCCTGTGCGATAAAGAATATTTCATGAGGTATCTTACTTGAGTTCTTACATAATATGTTTGTGATGTTTGTTTCCTGTTAATTATATTTGACAGCTGGTAAAGCTCTTCCCATAGCTACTTGTTTCAATTAGTGAGAGTATACGACTACATCCTTTTCACATGCTGCCTCTAATGCACTGAATGCTCAGGCTGCTGTCGCACTAATGAGCTGAAGCACACTCCGATTTTCATTTGCAGCATGTATAATGTTGTACCCTTGAATGTTGGATAACAGAGATGTTTATGCTTACACCCATACTCTTGGCTTGATTATAACCATCAACCACCAGCACACATGTACACAATTTGGGTAGATCTCTACTTTTATTAATGTATATATACACATATAAAAAATAAGGACATATGTACAATGATAATAAATATCGACATGTTTGTACAAGCAAAATAAGTTACTTAACATCCGTTAAAAAACAAACAAAACATTGTGAACAAACAGGCAGGGGAACCTTTGCAACTTAAAGCCAAAAAGGAAGAAATGAATAATAATGATAATATAACAATAATAATATTGAATAACAGCAGAATCAAAAGCCTTGAGAAGACTGTGGAAGGCATTGTTTTTGACAGGTATATTGTAATACCTAGCCTATCTATATCCAGAATTGTTACACACAGGTAAATATTTATTTTGGTAGCTTTAGCATTGTATTTAACTAGGCTAGCCGGTTAAGAACAAATTCTTATTTTCAATGACAGCCTAGGAACAGTGTTCAGGGGTATAGAACAATAGATTTTTACCTTGTCGGCTCGGGGATTTGATCTTGCAACCTTTCGGTTACCACTCGGCTACCTGCCGCCCCAACATCCCTTCGCCTACCATCCCTTTTGTGAGTTTGATGGATAACATTCTTTTAAGACAGTTTCATGACTTATCAGACATAATGTCCATTGGTAGACAAATCAGATAAATATCTATACCAATCTTAACAGCTCCTGTAGCTGTTGATGCATAATACATGGTTAAGTGTCAGAACCAGTGCTTGGTAACATATTAAAACGTACATATTTTCAAATGAAAGGCATCTATAAATATTTAAGATTTAGTATATAACCTTAGATCATCAAATTATGAGTTATCATTTGGTTTTAAGGAGGTTGCTGTGCTTGGCTGGTTCTATGACGTTCAAAGGTTTTGGTGATTTGTTTACCTTTTCATGAGCTAGGGAATCAGGGATACGCTTCAGTAGATTACTACTGACATGTAAACAGGATGTTGACCAGCCGGGAACATTTTGCCTTCTGGAAAAAAATAAGCTCTAAATAAAATATGCAGGAAAGTTCTAGACACGAGAGTTCTTTGAAGTGAATTTGGACGGACGGTTGAAACTGAAATATCAAAGTGGAATAATGAAATAATATTAAATAATAATGTTGAGAGAAAAAAAAGCAACTGCAGTCTACTTTGGCTTATCCGAAGGTGAAGAGGCACGGCAAAAGAAAACATGTTTAGAAGATGTATTCATGAAGAAGTCCTTAACAACTCTAACCATATATTCTTTCTTTTTTTTCTAGAGAACATCAGCGTAGGCAAAAGTTTGAAACATGATACACTTCTTTTACAATTATGAGCATGTTATCGGAGATGTGTGCAGTACATTTGCAGAGAAGGTCATGCAACACTAGGATGAACTAACCACTGATGGCCAAGTAAGGAAGTACCTCTTCAACTCAGGGATCGTTGCAATATTCTACATCCCCATCAGCTGTCTCTAGTCTACATTGGGGACAGAAAGAAAGAAACGTCGTCACCCTCTTGTTCCTTTCTTTGTGTTGTTCTCTGGTCCCTGCAGATGTGTCACACAGCCACCCCTGGAAGACAAAGCACACGAAGGGTAAAACTAACATGTTAGAGTGGGCACACATAGTGATAATTGTACATGCAAGGCCACATCCATGAGAGTAGAGATGATTCAGCATAATAAAACAACTATGTTTCATCTCAAAGGCTGTACAACTCTTGATTGTGACACTTGTTTTTCTGGCTCGGTCTTTGGGTGTCTCTTAGGCTAGTTCCAGAATTGTTCACGTCAAGCCATAACAGTGACATAGGAGTCGGCATGACAACACAAACAAATCTTGGGCCTGGCTAGAGAGAAGAGAGAAGAGAGAAGAGAGAGAGAGAGAGAGAGAGAAGAGAGAGAGAAGAGAGAGAGAAGAGAGAGAGAAGAGAGAGAGAGAGAGAGAGAGAGAGAGAGAGAAGAGAGAGAGAGAGAGAGAGAGAGAGAGAGAGAGAGAGAGAGAGAGAGAGAGAGAGAGAGAGAGAGAGAGAGAGAGAGAGAGAGAGAGAGAGAGAGAGAGAGAGAGAGAGAGAGAGAGAGAGCCATACCTCTGATTGATGTGCCTCTGATTGCTCTCTGGACCTGTTGGTTTGTCACAGGCCATCTTCCATCTGTTCTCCGCTTGTCCCTCCAACAGCACAGGGCAGTGTGTGTTTACAGTTGAGTGTCCATCCTTCTCTCTGTGTTCAGGCTTTCCACAGTGGTGCCAGGTCATTCTCTGGACGTCATTAGGTAAGTGGGCGGGGTTTGGGGAAATAAGTGGTTAAAGGGCGTGTCCAGGTACAGTGCTGCTCCGTCCCCTCCAGGACACACTAGTACATCCACCACGTTTGGCATTCAGGGCGGTGCAGGGAGGGAGGTCCTTTTGGCAGTTCAACTCGCCACCACCCCCGCCCAGACACAAACATACCATGTAAAGAGCTTGTTGAGAAATCCACTGCAGTCGCAACAGTTTAGTGAGAGTTGACCTACATTCACCCCATGCCATCCCTGCTACTTTACTGAAAACAATGCCTTTGTCTCATCTGAAATTCAGAATAATAAGCGAGTGTGCTATTGTAGGTTCTGCTGTGGGATTATGTCAAACAGACATGTCCATAACCATATCCCAAGGAAGTGTACAAGCATCAACCACTTGTGTAAAATGTGTAGTGTAGTTATTGTAAAAGTAGTGCTAAAATGTATTTACTAGTGTGGATGTTATTCGGGGAGATATCTACTTTGTGCAGGGATATGAGAAGTTTGTACGTGCTTCCATCACATTCTCATTCACAGAGAGGCGCTTTAAAGCCATTGGTCTCTATTTGTCGCTTCCGTAGTCCGCAAGGCATAGAAAAAGAACACATAGAAATGTCTTCATTTAAATTGTCACAATATATCAATGTGGCAGGGGTTGAAGACCTTCGCAGAGGAAAGACTAACAACGTGAAAAAAGTACAAATTGAGCCGAGGAAGTCTAATTAAGAGTTTGTCCTTCATGTAAACCCCCCATGTCTTTCAAACAAAACTCACTTCATTTTCTCTCTCTTTATCCCACTCGTTCCTTCCCAGGTTTTACCCCCTGAGAGGGGAACGTGATTGTCGTCATGCTTTTGGGATTAATTTGTCTTTTATGTGGCTCTCTCACTCTCTTTGCTCACAAATACAAAATCGACTTACTTACTCCCGTGTTAAGTGCAGCAAGCGAAAAAGTCCTCAACAGAACATAAAAACAGCAAGCCAGCTCCTCCATCTTTCAGTCAGTCAACTCGTGCTGCTTGCTTTATTGGTTTAGCCCTGAAGCTACAACCTTGTCATGAGTTGTTGGTCGTCTCTTATCCTGAAGGAGTTCTCTCAGGAAATCTCTCCATTTGTTTGAGGTGAAGGCTGAGTTCAATTGTCTTTAAATACCGAATTTACACAGCTTGGGATTTGCACAGTGAAAGCAAGTGAAACTGGTGAAGAAGGTAAAGTGTGACGTATGGAACACAATAACAAGAGAGGATGCTGAGGAACCGGTCGTGTGTGTCACCTCACATGCTGTGTGCAAAAGAAACATCTACCACCAGTTACAGAGTCAGCCAAACGAGCACTGGCAGAAAAAAAGAGAGAGAGAGAGCATGGAGCGAGAGTGGTGTCGAGAGAGAGAGGCGTCCTCTAAAGGAGGGAGGTAGGTTAGTTGCCGTTCGTTCTCTATTTTTTTCATTTTTTTCTTCATTGCAACGGGCGTGGAGAAAGACGACTGCTGCTACACAGACGACTCTTCAGGGTTGGCGTCGGGCAGCACGCTCCTCTGCTGCAGGGTCCGACGCAGCTCCTCCTTGAAGGGGCTGGAGTAGTCGTTCCCGCCCCCGCTCAGCCCCAGCCCTCCTCCGCCAGAACCACCCCCGCTAACCCTCTCCTCCCCGGCCGAGCTCAGGTTGAGGCGGATGTAGCCGTTGCTGCCGGAGCCCCTGATGTTGGTGAGGCTGAGCCGGCTGGGGGAGTGGATGGGCTGGCCGGGGATGGCGCTGGGAGACGCCGTGGGGGCGTGGTGGTGAGACTGGCTGCTGGGGCACAGGGCGTGGCCGGGAACGATCTTCAGCGAGCCGTCTGAGTAGTAGTAGTTTGCGCCCGTCTCCCAGAAGCGGTCCTCGTCGCTGGGCATCTTGCTGGGCACGAAGGTGGGTGGCTCCTTGGGCAGGGTGATGGGGTAGACCAAGGTGCTTTCCAGGGGCTTCATCTCCGTTCCTTTACCTATGGCCAGCTTCAGACGCCTCCTCAGATACAGAGCTGCCACCAGTAGTAGTAGACAAGCGGCCCCCAGGGTGATAACCAGCACCCAGAACAGACCCATGCTGCCGTCAGGGGCCCGGGCTGCCATGACCACAGGGGAGCTGGCCACCACCGACACCTGGTAGCGCTCCATCTGAAACTTGACCCCCTGCTCCTCGGAGTAGCACACGTAGCGTCCCGCGTGCACTGGCATCACGTTGGGGACCACCAGAGCCTTCAGAGTCCGGTCGAAGCGTGCCCCCCCGGCCTCCTCGTCTCCTAGCTGCAGCTCCCGGTCATTGAGGAGCCAGGAGGGTTGGGCCAGGTTGGACACCAGCTGGCAGGGCAGCACCATGTCTGATTCCACCACTACTGTCACATTCCTCAGTCGAGAGTTGTCTGGGAGAGAGAGAGAGGGTATGTTAGCCAAGATGTTTAATTCCTGAACTCTAAGTTCAATTCATCTCAATTCAGTTCAATTCGCTTAGTTCAACTCAACTGAATTAAACTTGATTCAATTACTAAATTATAAGTTCAAATCCATTCAATAACTATCAAAAAACTACAACTGTAGTGACCAGTTATTGCCACAAGGGGCCACCAGTCCAGTTCCTCTCCTACTCACCAGGGCTGGGGATGGCCACAGGCTTGTCAAACTTGGCTTTGCCCCTGCTGAATCTCTCCAGCATCAGATCCTGGGATAGGGAGGAGGTAGACCTGTGGAACAGAGAGCACAGAGAACAGGCATTAATAACATGTTTTTCTGCTATTGGCCTCCACTTTCTGCTACTGGCCTCCACTGAGCTGCTGCTAGCACAGGTGGACCCAGCCCACTGTGCAGGAGCAAAGCAGAGGAGGGGACAAGTAGAAGAGGGGAAGGCAGAACCACTGAGCAGGGCAGAGGGAGAGTGGAGGGGAGAGGCAGGCATGCTCACCCGCGGTGGAGGTCGATGCGGACACAGGCGCGACCCTCACTGTCCCAGGCACAGTACGGGTCCCGGGACAGAAGGCAGTCTGGCTGCGACTGATAGCGGCTGCAGTTAGCCAAGGGAAGCTGGAGCACTTCTGAACGTGAGCCAATGTACAAGTACTTCTGCAGACATATTCAGACAGAGACAGAGGGAGAGAGAGGGGGGGGGGGGTTGAGAGAGAGACAAGAGGGGAAAAAGAGAGAGGGAGGAGATAGAGATAGTTGAGGAGGATGGAAGAAACAGAAAAAGAACAGATCAGACAGAGGGCAGTGTAGATAATGGGATAATCGCTCTCAATTACAATAACATTTTGTTTTCCCTCCCCTCTTCTTTCTCTGTTTGGCTAGAGAGCAAAGCTTGTTATGAAATAGCTGGCCAGGAAAAGCCTGGTTTAATTAGATAAGGATCAGCATGTGAGTGTAATGCCAGTGAAACAGAGTGGTGACACTCAGACATGTGAGGGCATAATGGTGTTGAGTAGGGCCCGGACTCTTTCCTAGTTGCGTCACATGATCAGGGAATACTCCTGGTCCAGTGATGGTCTATGTGTAAGTAAACTCAGAACGGCCCAGAGGGCAGGACCCAACCTCCTGCTTCTGTAGTGTGAGGCAGCTGGATGTACAAGTACAACTTGATGGTCTATGTGTAGAACTGGGGAAAACTCCAGACCCTAGTGATGGTCCATGAGGGTGTAGGGCCAGGGAAAACTCCTGGGCCTAGTTATATGGACTATATGTACAGATGGGGAAATCCCCTGGCCTGAGTGTTACCTTGGTGTGAGAGATGGTCAGGCTGTCCACTGGCTGGGGAGAATCAAACAGCTGTATCTCTTCAATCACATGGGCCTCCGAGCCGAGGATCACTACCCTCTGTAACCAGCCGTCCGCTAGAGGAGGAGAGGAGAGAAAAGAGAAGAGGGGAGATAAAGAGGAGAGCAGGTAGGATGAGAAGAGAGGTACATCATTTCAGAATGTTGTACTGTAGTTTACTCTTTAGGTGATATTGGGAGCAAGGTTACATCCCCTGCATTGAAAGGCAATTGAGCTGCTGCTGCCGGCGGTGTGACCTTGTGTGTCTGTCTGGGTGGATGGCGCTTTTATGAGCAGAGATCTGCTGTGTGTGCTGAACCTGCCCTGCCTCCTGCCCTCACCACAGTGGGACTGTCATGGATAATGTGAGGGACTGACCCTGGACCCTACGGGAGCCTGGCACAGAGCAGCAACACACACACACACACACTCACACGTAAATGCTGTATCATGCTCCTCGCTCGCTGTGTCGAGAGCATTTCGGCTAATCCCCCAATCCCATCCTCCGTTTCTAACTGTCCTCGCCAGACTTGTTCTCTCCGCATCAGCTGTCATCCTGCTGCAGTTAATAGCTAATCAAGCCCGCAGCCCAATTGGCAGTGTGTACGTGTGCCAAGGGCCCCGTTGAGTTTGTGCTGTGAAGCAAGGCAGCAGGGGGCCTGCCAAGCTACTGAGCCCATCGTCAGTCTGACAGTCATGGGCCTCCAACACACCGCAGGCACAGTCAGGGATTCACTCTACACTGCACTGCAGTGAGTGGAATTCTAAGTAGTAGGCTACTTAATGGGAAGTAGCTACTGCAGTTGGGTGTACTGTATGTTATTGATGAAAGGCATTGTCTCCCGACAGGCAGTGTCCTTCCTAGGTCACATGCAGTCTTCAACGGTCTTCAACCGTCTTCAAACGGCCACGCAGCTGGAGTCATCCTGCTATCTGACGTAAGACAATCTTATGGAAGTAGGATGAAGTTGTTCTGAATCCACCTGAACACTGATCTCAGGCAAACTGTGGGTCTTGAGGGTTTTCTTAGGAGGGTTGGGAGTTAAAGTAAACTGATCCTACAGCTGTGGTTAAGGGCATCTTTAGTGGGCATATGGGTTAATCTGGGACCTGTCTTGGTACTATACTGTTATGTTGCGTATAGGAAGTTCTTACACAGTACACTGATCTCAGTCAGTTTTGTGTTTCCTCCATTGTGGTTAAGCTGAGGTTAACCGGAATCTTGCGGCAACTTCAAACTCGACCATCTTCAGTGGGTAGATTCTTAGCCTGCGCTGTACGCACTGTCAGTAGCTACCTGTGCCTAAGAAGAGCATGTTGTATGCCCGGGTGTCCAGGGCGCTGACCCGGTCCACTGCCAGGCGGGTGAAGTTGATGCCCTTGGTGAGCAGTAGGGGGCGAGCCTGAGCCTTCTCCTCCATCAGAGGGTGCTTCTTGGCAAAGTTGAGGGTGGCGTCTGGCAGCTGAAGAGAGCTGTTGTAGCCGTTCTCCCTATGCCAGCTCGTAATGCACTGCGCCGTGAAGAAGAAAGGCGAGAAGAGACAGAGAGGAGAGAACAGAGAGCCGTGAGAGAGAGAGAAAGAACAGAGAGAGAACAGAGAGAGACGTGAGAGAGAGGGAGAAACAAGGAACATTGTTAGTTGCGGGACAGGCTGGCATTGCTTGTTGGCTCTGATCACTCTCCAAACTCTCCCTGTCCAAGTCACTCTACCCCCCTCCCTCCCTCCCTCACCGCTCCGGGCCGTGGGCTGGGGACAGTGCCAGTGTATCGCCCCCATCTCTGCGACGCGTCTCTGTACTCCTTATAAGGGCCATCAAACACCTTCTTCACCTCCCCTATCTGGTACTGACACACTGCTGACACATCCACATCGCCCCTGGGACAGGAGAGAACAACAAAACGACGGGCTTAAGGTTATTACCTAGATGGGTTGGTTCTGTGGTCATTTTTACATTGTCTGTTTGTATGAGAAATAGAATGATGGTTGTGCAACACTATGAGATAATAACAGAATTCAAAAGGTCCGTACACAGACAAGACACGTTAGCTGACTGAAGGCCGTTAAAACTGTAATTTTGGGCATAAGATCATATTTTCAAAAGAAGAAGTCACACCAACCCAGTGTTAGTAAAAGTGCTAAGTTAAGTTGGAGAGAGAGAGCCTCTTCTCTTTGGCACATCGGACCCCCTGGCGGTAGTGTTATTGTGACTCACCACTGGGCGTGGAAGATGCCATAGAAGGTGGTGGTGCGCCAGTCGGTGCCTGGCAGGGTGAAGACTGCCCGCAGGTTGTTGAAGGTGACGTGTCGCTCGGGGAGAGAACACACCAGCCTGGCCTTCTGGAAGGTGGTCCACTTCTTCTGCAGGGTCCTAGTGCCCCCCAGATCACCCTGAGGGGAGAGACACACAAGAGTCAGTCAGGGGTCAGGAGTCAGGAGAGGTGGCATATGGCCAATGTGGAGGGGAAAGTCAGTTCGCTTGCATTATGATTTGCTGATGGCTTCTGATACCATTTTAGGGTTGAATTGGGTGAGAAGAGTGGTCTGATAGACTTGGGAGGGGACAGAGGAAAAGTTAGGAGAGGTAGTCTAGGGGCAAGGGTTTATCCTTTGACCTCACCAAGAAAAAGGTTGTATGATGTAATGAGAGTGGATGGAAAACTCTGAGCTCATAACTCGCAACTTCTCCTGATAGTTAACTATTGACACCTAATGAGGATAGGACTGGGTGAGAAGAGTGACTGGAAAGAAAGAGTGAAAAGAGGGTTGGAAGTGTTTGAGTCTCACTGTAAAAAGTCTGTGAGCAGAGTAGGATTGAGTGGTTTGCTTGTGTGTGTGTTCCGTTGGCAGTGTGTGTGTGTGTGTGTGTGTGTGTGTGTGTGTGTGTGTGTGTGTGTGTGTGTGTGTGTGTGTGTGTGTGTGTGTGTGTGTGTGTGTGTGTGTGTGTGTGTAGCCGTATACAGTGCCTTGCGAAAGTATTTGGCCCCCTTGAACTTTGCGACCTTTTGCCACATTTCAGGCTTCAAACATAAAGATATAAAACTGTATTTGTTTGTGAAGAATCAACAACAAGTGGGACACAATCATGAAGTGGAACGACATTTATTGGATATTTCAGACTTTTTTAACAAATCAAAAACTGAAAAATTGGGCGTGCAAAATTATTCAGCCCCCTTAAGTTAATACTTTGCTGCGATTACAGCTGTAAGTCGCTTGGGGTATGTCTCTATCAGTTTTGCACATCGAGAGACTGAATTTTTTTCACATTCCTCCTTGCAAAACAGCTCGAGCTCAGTGAGGTTGGATGGAGAGCATTTGTGAACAGCAGTTTTCAGTTCTTTCCACAGATTCTCGATTGGATTCAGGTCTGGACTTTGACTTGGCCATTCTAACACCTGGATATGTTTATTTTTGAACCATTCCATTGTAGATTTTGCTTTATGTTTTGGATCATTGTCTTGTTGGAAGACAAATCTCCGTCCCAGTCTCAGGTCTTTTGCAGACTCCATCAGGTTTTCTTCCAGAATGGTCCTGTATTTGGCTCCATCCATCTTCCCATCAATTTTAACCATCTTCCCTGTCCCTGCTGAAGAAAAGCAGGCCCAAACCATGATGCTGCCACCACCATGTTTGACAGTGGGGATGGTGTGTTCAGGGTGATGAGCTGTAATGCTTTTACGCCAAACATAACGTTTTGCATTGTTGCCAAAAAGTTCCATTTTGGTTTCATCTGACCAGAGCACCTTCTTCCACATGTTTGGTGTGTCTCCCAGGTGGCTTGTGGCAAACTTTAAATGACACTTTTTATGGATATCTTTAAGAAATGGCTTTCTTCTTGCCACTCTTCCATAAAGGCCAGATTTGTGCAATATACGACTGATTGTTGTCCTATGGACAGAGTCTCCCACCTCAGCTGTAGATCTCTGCAGTTCATCCAGAGTGATCATGGGCCTCTTGGCTGTATCTCTGATCAGTCTTCTCCTTGTATGAGCTGAAAGTTTAGAGGGACGGCCAGGTCTTGGTAGATTTGCAGTGGTCTGATACTCCTTCCATTTCAATATTATCGCTTGCACAGTGCTCCTTGGGATGTTTAAAGCTTGGGAAATCTTTTTGTATCCAAATCCGGCTTTAAACTTCTTCACAACAGTATCTCGGACCTGCCTGGTGTTCCTTGTTCTTCATGATGCTCTCTGCGCTTTTAACGGACCTCTGAGACTATCACAGTGCAGGTGCATTTATACGGAGACTTGATTACACACAGGTGGATTGTATTTATCATCATTAGTCATTTAGGTCAACATTGGATCATTCAGAGATCCTCACTGAACTTCTGGAGAGAGTTTGCTGCACTGAAAGTAAAGGGGCTGAATAATTTTGCATGCCCAATTTTTCAGTTTTTGATTTGTTAAAAAAGTTTGAAATATCCAATAAATGTCGTTCCACTTCATGATTGTGTCCCACTTGTTGTTGATTCTTCACAAAAAAAATACAGTTTTATGTCTTTATGTTTGAAGCCTGAAATGTGGCAAAAGGTCGCAAAGTTCAAGGGGGCCGAATACTTTCGCAAGGCACTGTATGCGTGTAGCCTACCTTACAGACACGGGCCACCCTGGCCACAGTGAGCTCCGTGTCACAGTCCAGCTCCACAGCTCTCTCACTAAAGAAGAAGTAGATCTTGTCATCATCCCCCTCCTTGCTGCCACTGCTCTCCCTCACCAGGGCCGAGCCCACAAAGTCAGGTTCTGATGGGACAACACACACACACACACACACACACGATTTATGAACACGCACGTATGACTGCGCAGTCACACACACTACCACCTCCACTCCCCCTAATCTCCCACTCTCTCACATGCGCTGCTATTTAACCCTCTAACCTCATCTCAATTTTATACCCTCTCACTATCCCTCATCTCTCTCACCCCTCTTCCCTCACGTATCCCTCCTGTCCACTTCTCTAACCTCATCTCCCCACCTCTCACCTCTCACCCCTCCACCAGACTCTTTCACACTCTCGCCTGCTTTTTCCATCTCACTGCTTCTCTCCTCCTATTAGCTAGCCTCTAACCCAGTCCTTTTCTTATCTCTCGTGTCTCATCTCCCTCTCCAACTCTTTCCCCATACATAGACTATCCTTTTTCCCTTTATTTTTCCATCTAACCCCTCTTCCTCTCCACTTTTCCTCTCCCTAACTTCCTCCATCTCCCCCACTCTCCCATCCCCCCCTCTCCATCACTTCTCTCAATTCAAGTGCATTATTGACATGGGAATCTCTCTCTCTCTCTCTCTCTCTCTCTCTCTCTCTCTCTCTCTCTCTCTCTCTCTCTCTCTCTCTCTCTCTCTCTCTCTCTCTCTCTCTCTCTCTCTCTCTCTCTCTCTCTCTCTCTCTCTCTCTCTCTCTCTCTCTCTCTCTCTCTCTCTCTCTCTCTCTCTCTCTCTCTCTCTCTCTCTCTCTCTCTCTCTCTCAATTCAATTGCATTATTGACATGGGAATATCTCTCTCTCTCTCTCTCTCTCTCTCTCTCTCTCTCTCTCTCTCTCTCTCTCTCTCTCTCTCTCTCTCTCTCTCTCTCTCTCTCTCTCCCTCCCTCTCTCTCCCCCTCTCTCCCCCTCTCTCCCCCTCTCTCTCTCCCCCTCTCTCTCCCCCTCTCTCTCTCCCCCTCTCTCTCTCTCTCTCTCTCTCTCTCTCTCTCACCGTTGAGCCAGGCCGGCAGGTATTCACTCTTCATGCTGTAGTGTTGCTGTCCCAGGTTCCTCAGGATGACAGGCTCAGTACCCAGGAAGTTGTTCAGTGTGGCTGAATACAGCTCCTTGTCTGAGAGACACAGAGACAGGCAGGATAGGCACAATTAGGGAACAGTTACACATAGAATATAATAGAACAGAATAAAACAGAATAGAATAAAACAGGATACATGACCTACCCACTATAAGGCCTGTGTGGCCCTTGGCTGGGTCATAGGGACACTTGCCCTTCCCATCCTCAAGGGAGCCAGGGTTGAGACTAAAGTGGTCTGCATTCTATGGAGAGACAGAGGTGGTCAGTGGTCTGTGTCGACTAACACAGCTCCGGGCTCTGTCTGTCCGTGACAACATTTGTAACAGGAGCCACAGTCCTCGCTCCCTGCATCCACCACACTGTCTTATCATATCACCGTTACAAACACATGTAGAGCCAGATACCACGGCCTCGTTGGCATTGAATACTCTTTCCTTTGCCACAGAGGATTCAGCCTTAGGGAGGATGTGGTGTGGAGGCGTGGAGATAGAAGATATGAGACATGACACCATGTCAGTGGTGCTGCTAGCTGTGAAGCCACCACAAGGACAGCTCAATTCTAATACAACTCTAATATAACTCTAATACAACCCTAATACAACTCTAATACAACTCTAATACAACCCTAATACAACTCTAATACAACCCTCATACAACTCTAATACAACTCTAATACAACCCTCATACAACTCTAATACAACTCTAATACAACTATAATACAACCCTAATACAACTCTAATACAACCCTCATACAACTCTAATACAACTCTAATACAACTCTAATACAACTCTAATACAACCCTAATACAACTCTAATACAACTCTAATACAACTCTAATACAACTATAATACAACCCTAATACAACTCTAATACAAGCCTAATACAACCCTCATACAACCCCAATACAACTCTAATACAACTCTAATACAACCTTAATACAACCTTAATACAACTCTAATACAACTCTAATACAACCCTAATACAAGCCTAATACAACTCTAATACAACCCTCATACAACTCTAATACAACTCTAATACAACTCTAATACAACTATAATACAACCCTAATACAACTCTAATACAACTATAATACAACCCTAATACAACTCTAATACAACCCTAATACAACTCTAATACAACTCTAATACAACCCTAATACAAGCCTAATACAACTCTAATACAACCCTCATACAACCCCAATACAACTCTAATACAACCTTAATACAACTCTAATACAAGCCTAATACAACTCTAATACAACCCTCATACAACCCCAATACAACTCTAATACAACTCTAATACAACCTTAATACAACTCTAATACAACCCTAATACAACCCTAATACAACTCTAATACAACCCCCTGACAGAGGGAGGGGAATGAAGTTGGCCCTATTTGTCCCTAATGGCACCCTTTTCCCCCTATAGTAAACTACATTTGACCAGGACCCGGGTCAAAAGTAGACCACTTAGTAGGGAACAGCCTGTAATTTGGGACTCAGCCATTGAAAGCCACTCACGATGTAGGTGCACTTGGGCTGGAAGGCGTAGGTTCCACAGGTGTAGAGGTGGGTGTGGTTGTAGCTCTGCAGGAAGCGGATGTAGTTGAAGCACTCCGTCTGTGGGAGGGGAAAAGAGGGGGCTGAGACTGAAGCATAATATTCAACCATTTATAGCAATAAGGTGGTACTCAGTCTAAGGTGGTACTCAGTCTAAGGTGGTACTCAGTCGAAAGGGGTACTCAGTCTAAGGTGGTACTCAGTTTAAGGTGGTACTCAGTCTAAGGTGGTACTCAGTCTAAGGTGGTACTCAGTCGAAAGGGGTACTCCCTCTAAAGGGGTACTCCCTCTAAAGGGGTACTCGGTCTAAAGGGGTACTCGGTCTAAAGGGGTACTCGGTCTAAAGGGGTACTCCCTCTAAAGGGGTACTCCCTCTAAAGGGGTACTCACTCTAAAGGGGTACTCAGTCAAAAGGGGCACACAGTTTAAGGTGGTACTCAGTTTAAGGTGGTACTCAGTCTAAGGTGGTACTCAGTCTAAAGGGGTATTCAGTCTAAGATGGTACTCAGTCTAAAGGGGTACTCAATCTAAGGTGGTACTCAGTTTAAGGTGGTACTCAGTTTAAGGTGGTACTCAGTTTAAGGTGGTACTCAGTTTAAGGTGGTACTCAGTCAAAAGGGGTACTCCGTCTAAAGGGGTACTCAGTCTAAAGGGGTACTCAGTCTAAAGGGGTACTCAGTCTAAAGGGGTACTCAATCTAAGGTGGTACTCAGTTTAAGGTGGTACTCAGTTTAAGGTGGTACTCAGTCGAAAGGGGTACTCGGTCTAAAGGGGTACTCGGTCTAAAGGGGTACTCCCTCTAAAGGGGTACTCGGTCTAAAGGGGTACTCGGTCTAAAGGGGTACTCGGTCTAAAGGGGTACTCAGTCTAAGGGGCACACAGTTTAAGGTGGTACTCAGTTTAAGGTGGTACTCAGTTTAAGGTGGTACTCAGTTTAAGGTGGTACTCAGTTTAAGGTGGTACTCAGTCTAAGGTGGTACTCAGTCTAAAGGGGTATTCAGTCTAAGATGGTACTCAGTCTAAAGGGGTACTCAATCTAAGGTGGTACTCAGTTTAAGGTGGTACTCAGTTTAAGGTGGTACTCAGTCAAAAGGGGTACTCAGTCTAAAGGGGTACTCCGTCTAAAGGGGTACTCAGTCTAAAGGGGTACTCAGTCTAAAGGGGTACTCAGTCTAAAGGGGTACTCAGTTTAAGGTGGTACTCAGTTTAAGGTGGTACTCAGTTTAAGGTGGTGCTCACTCTAAGGTGGTACTCAGTTTAAGGTGGTACTCAGTCTAAGGTGGTATTCAGTCTAAAGGGGTACTCAGTCTAAAGGGGTACTCAGTCTAAAGGGGTACTCAGTCTAAAGGGGTACTCAGTTTAAGGTGGTACTCAGTTTAAGGTGGTACTCAGTTTAAGGTGGTGCTCAGTCTAAGGTGGTACACTCAGTCTAAGGTGGTATTCAGTCTAAAGGGGTACTCCGTCTAAAGGGGTACTCAGTCTAAAGGGGTACTCAGTCTAAGGTGATACTCAGTTTAAGGTGGTGCTCAGTCTAAGGTGGTACTCAGTCTAAGGTGGTATTCAGTCTAAAGGGGTACTCCGTCTAAAGGGGTACTCAGTCTAAAGGGGTACTCAGTCTAAGGTGATACTCAGTTTAAGGTGGTACTCAGTTTAAGGTGGTACTCAGTCTAAAGGGGTACTCAGTCTACGATGGTACTCTAATGTAAACAGAAACTTTTAGGATATGTACCTGGTTGTTCTTGCCCTTGGTGGCACACTCTTTCTTCTTCTCCTGTGGTGCTGGCCACTCAATCTGAGAGAGAGAGAGAGAAATAGAGAGCGAGAGAAAGGGAGAGAAAAAGAGAGCGAGAGAGGGAGAGAGAGAGATAAATATAAATATATATAAATATATATATATAGAGAGAGAGAGAGAAAAAGAGAGAGAGACAAAGGGAGAGAGAGAGAATTAGAGGGAGGGATGTGTGTGTGAGGGAGAGATGAGTGGACGAGAGAGACGGCAACAGTAACAGATTGAAAGAGAGTTGGATGAGAGAGAAAGAGAGACAGAGGGAGAAGGATTTAGAGACAGCGGGAGGAGAGAGAGACAGATAGAGGGAGAAGGATTTAGAGACAGCGGGAGGAGAGAGAGACAGATAGAGGGAGAAGGATTTAGAGACAGCGGGAGGAGAGAGAGACAGATAGAGGGAGAAGGATTTAGAGACAGCGGGGGGAGAGAGAGACATAGAGGGCGAAGGATTTAGAGACAGCGGGAGGAGAGAGAGACCGATAGAGAGAGATGGGATTTAGAGACAGCGGGAGGAGAGAGAGACATAGAGGGAGAAGGATTTAGAGACAGCGCGAGGAGAGAGAGACATAGAGGGAGAAGGATTTAGAGACAGCGGGAGGAGAGAGAGACATAGAGGGAGAAGGATTTAGAGACAGCGGGAGGAGAGAGAGACATAGAGGGAGAAGGATTTAGAGACAGCGGGAGGAGAGAGAGACATAGAGGGAGAAGGATTTAGAGACAGCGGGAGGAGAGAGAGACAGATAGAGGGAGAAGGATTTAGAGACAGCGGGAGGAGAGAGAGACAGACAGAGGGAAAAGGATTTAGAGACAGCGGGAGGAGAGAGAGACATAGAGGGAGAAGGATTTAGAGACAGCGGGAGGAGAGAGAGACAGATAGAGGGAGAAGGATTTAGAGACAGCGGGAGGAGAGAGAGACAGATAGAGGGAGAAGGATTTAGAGACAGCGGGGGGAGAGAGAGACATAGAGGGAGAAGGATTTAGAGACAGCGGGAGGAGAGAGAGACATAGAGGGAGAAGGATTTAGAGACAGCGGGAGGAGAGAGAGACAGATAGAGGGAGAAGGATTTAGAGACAGCGGGAGGAGAGAGAGACAGATAGAGGGAGAAGGATTTAGAGACAGCGGGAGGAGAGAGAGACATAGAGGGAGAAGGATTTAGAGACAGCGGGAGGAGAGAGAGACATAGAGGGAGAAGGATTTAGAGACAGCGCGAGGAGCGAGAGACATAGAGGGAGAAGGATTTAGAGACAGCGGGAGGAGAGAGAGAGAGATGGATAACAGAATGAGAAGGCAGATGTTGAGATAGGTGCAGAGTGAAGACAGTGGAGCAGGTGGCATCCAGTGGCCCGATCATCCCTCTACACTTGGTAGACAGAGCAGCAGCGAACAGGTGGGCTGCTTATTACTGGGCTGCTCACAACACAGAACTGTTGCATGTTCATCATCAGTCACACAATGGTCCAATTCATGCTAATTAGAAAGTTTAATCAGATAACAATCCCCATAGCGCTGGTATATGTCTGAGTGGGATATGAGATGAGAGGGGACAGAGGCATCTTAAGACATTTTATCAAGCATTTATTGCACGAGGCTAATTACACTGATTAATCATGTAATAGCCTTGTTCCCCCTCCACCCCTGAACAGAAGGCATCGGAATCAGGAAACTTTACTGCCATGCAACAAAGTGAAGGAACGTTGCATAAGAAGCTGTCTGTGGGGTTAAGGTCCCAGCTGTCGTTGGTGTCTGCTGCGCTGAGGTGTTTGTGTGTAGTTACCTGAGGTCGTAGCTGTCTGCTGATGTCGTTAGGGTCCAGGGCGAACAGGGCCTCTCTAGCTCCTACATACAGAACCCTCTCGTGTTCTGCTAGAGTCGCCATGGTGTAGTTCCACACACCTAGAGCCCGGAACCTGGCCATGCTGTCCAGTACCTCTGTAGAGGAACACGCAAACACAGACAATACTGTTAGAAACACACACGCGTCTCACTTGACCTGAAGGCAAAGCAGATCGAAGTGTTGCCCATCTTTTTTGTCACAAATCAAGCGCCTTTGGAACTACATGGGAGCTCAGCACTGGTGGGATGGTGACGACTTTCTGTTTCGTCAAAGTGGCACACACAGAGAGACACAGGGAAAGGCCCAGTCACACATACACCCTAACCAATACACACACAGAGAGACACAGGGAAAGGCCCAGTCACACATACACCCTAACCAACACACACAGAGAGACACAGGGAAAGGCCCAGTCACACATACACCCTAACCAACACACACAGAGAGACACAGGAAAAGGCCCAGTCACACATACACCCTAACCAATACACACAGAGAGACACAGGGAAAGGCCCAGTCACACATACACCTAACCAACACACACAGAGAGACACAGGGAAAGGCCCAGTCACACATACACCCTAAACCACACACAGAGAGACACAGGGAAAGGCCCAGTCACACATACACCCTAACCAACACACACAGAGAGACACAGGGAAAGGCCCAGTCACACATACAACCTAACCAACACACACAGAGAGACACAGGGAAAGGCCCAGTCACACATACACCCTAACCAACACACACAGAGAGACACAGGGAAAGGCCCAGTCACACATACACCCTAACCAACACACACAGAGAGACACAGGGAAAGGCCCAGTCACACATACACCCTAACCAACACACACAGAGAGACACAGGGAAAGGCCCAGTCACACATACACCCTAACCAACACACACAGAGAGACACAGGGAAAGGCCCAGTCACACATACACCCTAACCAACACACACAGAGAGACACAGGAAAAGGCCCAGTCACACATACACCCTAACCAATACACACAGAGAGACACAGGGAAAGGCCCAGTCACACATACACCCTAACCAACACACACAGAGAGACACAGGGAAAGGCCCAGTCACACATACACCCTAACCAATACACACAGAGACACACAGGGAAAGGCCCAGTCACACATACACCCCAACCAACACACACAGAGAGACACAGGGAAAGGCCCAGTCACACATACAACCTAACCAACACACACAGAGAGACACAGGGAAAGGCCCAGTCACACATACACCCTAACCAATACACACACAGAGAGACACAGGGAAAGGCCCAGTCACACATACACCCTAACCAACACACACAGAGAGACACAGGAAAAGGCCCAGTCACACATACACCCTAACCAACACACACACACAGAGACACACAGGGAAAGGCCCAGTCACACATACACCCTAACCAACACACACACAGAGACATACAGGGAAAGGCCCAGTCACACATACACTCTAACCAACACACACAGAGAGACACAGGGAAAGGCCCAGTCACACATACACTCTAACCAACACACACAGAGAGACACAGGAAAAG